>NW_021604568.1:15861262-15886699 GCF_004785775.1 Grammomys surdaster | reverse complement strand
AGAGAGAGAGAGAGAGAGAGAGAGAGAGAGAGAGAGAGAGAGAGAGAACCCTACCGAATGCACTGTAAGCCAGCATAAGAGAGCTGGCAATACTCTGATGCTGCCTAGCACGGGCCACTGCATGCGACAGTCAGTGATTTTAGAGGAAAAGATAGAATTACTTGAAACAGGCAATGTTGTGGTTTTATACCACAGTCACAGGAAGCAGTAAGGTTGTGGCAGGAAGAGGTGGGTTAGATGTGGTGACGGCAGGGTGGCAGCCGGCGCAGGCTCCCTTTGGGAGATTTACCCTTGCCCTCCGAATGTCAGGTAGAGACGTGCTACGTGTCACCAGACTGCTGACTTACCTTCACTGAGGACTTGTTCATTCTCAGGCCCTCCATTGTCCTTTAACTGTGAGAAAAGACAATAAAGGGGTTTTTAGAATTCCTTTTTTTTCCCTTCTTGCTTTTTATGTATGTAAAGTTTGGCATTGGGGTTTGTTTACTCTAGAAACCAGAGGCCCCCGTTTGTCTTCTTCCCATTTTCCTCATGTTTCCTGCAGACTTCCCTGAAGTTCACAGCTGAGGGAAGTGTAGAGCACTGGTTCTCAAGCTTCCCAACGCTGCAGCCTTTAATGCTCACGCTGTGCTGACCCCAACCTAACGTTAGCTCCTCGCTGCTTCAGAACTGTAATGCTGCTGTTTGAATCATAATGTAAATATCTGTGTTTACAGATCGTCTTAGGCCACCCCTCTGACTTATTTGACTACCAAAGGGGTCGAGACCCACAGATTGAGAACCACTGATTTCGTGGAAGAAGTAAATTCCAACTAATATAATTCTCTAAAAATGCATATGCCTAGGTGTGTGCATGGAAATGTAGTAGTGGTTTTGTTTTTGTTTTCTGTGTGCCCTGAGTTTTATGTTATGTTAATGTTTTCATCTTTATTAGTCATAAAGACATTAAGTTTTTATAAGGGGGGGTATTGTTGTTTGTTCTGTCTTTTTTTCTTAAAGACTATGTTTGTCTGTATAGTCCTGGCTGTCCTGACACTTCCTCTGTAGACCAGGCCAGCCTCAAACTCAGAGATCCTCCTGCCTCTGCCTCCCAAGTGCATGGTTAAAGAAGTGCACCACTACCACCCAGAAAGACATCAAGTTTTATTGTCATAACTAAAGCACCAGAGGATTTTTTTTTTAGACTAATATTCTAGATTGCTTTTCTTTTCTTTTTTTCACTTTTATTAGTTTGGTTTTTAGAAAATAATCTCTTCCCTCTGATGTTACAGGAATCCCCTACAGCGAACACAGCAGCTACTTAGAAATGAAACGTTTTGTCCAGTGGCTGAAGCCACAGAAAATCATACCCACTGTCAACGTTGGCAGCTTCCAGTCTAGGAACACGATGGAGAGATACTTCAAAGAGTGGAGATCAGAAGCGGGATACTGATGCTGTCACAGACATCAGCTGGGTTCCATACGGGCAGGCGGCGATGATGAAATCTAAGCTGACGTGAGGTATGGTCCATGAGAAGAGTCTCAGGACTGTGTTCCTCATTCGATTTGAACAATGATATACCCAAGGTGCTGGGTACCTCTCAGAACCCCCAGTTCTGAGAGTGGCTCTTCCCAGGCCCCTTCATTCTTAATGTCTTCCCCATGGAGGCAACAGTCATCTGCAGCAAACATGGACATCAGACACAGAGCATTACCTATGTAATTATGAAATAAAACTTTTATATGATATGTATTCTTAAATAAAAGTTAATTGTAGAACTTACCGTAGCATCTTTGGATGGGTTTCATTATTGTCTTATTTTCTTTTTAGTAGAACAACTTTATTTTCACTGTAAACCTGAATAAAATGTACAGAGTTCTATATGCCTCAAGCCCCATCATAGCATCCTCTACCAAAGTGGTACACGAATTAGCATCAGTGTGTGTATACTGACACTATCAAGCCATAGTCTGTAGTTTGCACTAGAATTCAGTGGTGGTGGTGTGTATTCTATTGGCTGTAACACATATGACACATCGATCATCAGGGTGTTGTACAAAAGTTTCACTGCCTTAAATATCCTTTATGTGCCTTATGTGCCCTTTTCATGCTTTACTCCCCGTGACTGACCTCTGGCACCTGGTGGGCACTGATCTTGATTTTTGTCTTTTCTCAAATGTCACGTAATTGGGATCACCAAGCAGGCATCATTTGCAATCAGCATCTTTCTTCAGTCACATGCACAGAGGGTTGCTCTATGGCCTTCCTGGGTGCACGGAGGGTTGCTCCATGGCCTTCCTGGGTGCACGGAGGGTTGCTCCATGCCCTTCCTGGGTGCACGGTGGGTTACTCCATGCCCTTCCTGGGTGCACAGAGGGTTATTCCACGCCTTTCCTGGCTACTTGATAATTCATTCTGTGGACTGCTAAATTCTGCTCCCATGTTTGGAGGTGGCATTCTCTCCCATCTAGGCAGTACAGTAGAGCTGACTTTGGATGTAGGGGGTTGCAAATGAGTCATCATGGGAGAGCTGCTGTGAGTGTGGGAGAACTGGCCCGGCCTCTTGACTGCTCTGTCATGGCCTTAACAAGAAAAGATCGTCACTCCTCTCTTTGCCTTTACCACCAGCAGCGGTCTGGAGAGTTGGCCCCAACAAGGTCAGGAGAGCAGGAGAGCTGGCCCTTCTCCTCACCTGGACAGCACAGTAGAGCTGGGGGTGTGGGTGACCTGGCCCTGAGGTAATAAGAGCAGAAGAGGCAGAAGGATGACCAGTTCAGATACTTCTCAGGCTCAGGTCCAAGGCTTTGATTTGGCCCACCCCAACATCTATTCCATCCATGAACTGCTAGAGTACATGAAGGAGGCTGTCCTATAGATACCAAACTTCAGGATCTCCACGACGTAGGGCAACAACAGGATATCTGAGAAGAGTCCCAGTGAGGTTCCAGTGTTGGAACCTCAGGTAGAGTAGCAGAAGCCAGAGGCAGAAGCCAGGAGACTTTGCAGTGAACTTTTGCAAGCAAATAAGTGTGGACAAAGGGCACACTGTGACACACTACAACTCCACAATGAGACATTTTCTTTTCCTCTTTTGGGGTGTAGAGTTGCAAGGGCGGATGGCAGGTATGAAGGGAGGGAGAAATGAGTTGGACTGGGGTACATGACGTGAGATTCACAGATGTAAATGGTATTTTTATTTCTTCAGATGGAGTGATGAGATGAGAGTCATAAGCAAGCTGTACAAATGCACGGCTCAGGCTGAGCCCAGAGTGTTTCCTTCCTTCTCTGGCCTAACTATCCCTAGGGGGAAAAAAAAATAAAAAAATAAAAAAATAAAAAAAAAAACAAGACAAAACACAACAAACAAAGCCAGGCAGTGGTGGTGCAGGCCTTTAATCTCAGCACTTGGGAGGCAGAGGCAGGAGGATTTCTGAGTTTGAGGCCAGCCTGGTCTACAGAGTGAGTACCAGGACAGCCAGGGCTATATAGAGAAGCCCTGTCTCTAAAAACAAAACAAAAAAACATTATCCCTAGACCTAGGCCTGGAAGTTTCTAGCCTGTGTACAATGTAATCTTCCAAGATGACTGACTCAATCTGGATTTTCTCAGCTTTTGCCTGGCCTCATACTGACTTTGCTAATCTGTTCTACTCTTCGGTCTCCTTCTCATTCTCTCTTCCCCTGATTCTAGCTTGTTCTCTCTGTCATCTGTCTCTATAGAACTGTCTCAGTAAAACTGCTATACACACACACCACCCAGTACACCCCACCCGGTACTAACTTTCTCTCGCCCTGCTCTAAAGTAGTCTCTCTTCCTTTCTGTTCTCCTATGAGTTGGGTGTATCTTATCTCTGACTCATTCGGTCAAACCTTTCTTATTATGGTCTGATACCCCTCGCCCCAGAGTAGCTGTAGCTATTTTATTCCATGCCCTCCAGCTATTTCATCCTTTTGCTGTAACATGCCTGCCGGTCACTGACACAGGGAAATGACTTGGCTCAAAGACATGCTGACCATATACCCTGTTTTGTTTTTTTTTTCTCTATGTTCTGAATGTTCTGAATAAGGTTTGCCAATCTTAAGAAATTCCACAAAGCTTTATGTATGATCATCAAATCAAAGGTAAATACGAACTGTTATGTCTAAAATATCTTGAGTCAGAGCTGACCACTGGGAAGCCCTTCCCGTACCTTCCTACACGTATGAGCTCACTGTGGTTTCCGTGATTGACATTGATGAATGCTACTAATAAGTCAAAAGTTATGATTGTTAATACTCATGCTCAGTTATCTCAATGTGCTGAAATTCTCCTGTTCACCACGCATCCACCCCACCCCATACCTTACTCAGGACCAATCAGCTTAAAGGTCAGCTGATAATACTTTATCTAGTAAGCCAACTGCTCCCCTCCTTGCCCTTTACATTTTTTGGATCTGTCTTTATCTATAAAAAAAACCTACCCTGACACCAGGCTAATACCATAATTAGGCTTCCAAGTGCTTTTTTGCGGTCCTGAACATCCAGTATGAAGTGTACATTCAGTAAACTTTTCTTGCTTAACTGAGATCAGTGTTTGCATAGTTTGAGTGGTGATTCCTAACCCCAGCATTTCTCTGATTTGTTGCTTTGTCTGTCCCTCTTTCAGATGTAAAATTCAACATGGCTGCTTCCTTCTACAAACTAGCCTTACCCTCATTGTTAAGGATTAAAGCTGTGTACTATGGGCATGCCTGTATTCCTGCCAGTTCTACTGTAATCCAAAGGGCGTCTGTGTTCAAGTTGGATCATATTTTTGGATGTGACCCCTTGCTAGAGCAGTCATGTTGCAGGATTAAAAAAAAAATTCCTCTATACACAAAGAAGTAATAAATAGTTTTTTTTAAAAAATTAAAGATGGCCAGACAGTGGTGGCGCACACTTTTAATCCCAGCACTTGCGAGGCAGAGGCAGGCAGAATTCTGAGTTCGAGGCCAGCCTGGTCTACAGAGTGAGTTCCAGAACAGCCAGTGCTATACAGAGAAACCCTGTCTCGGAAAAAAAAAATGAAAGACAAAAAAATGGCAAACTTTCCCCCAACATCTTCCATGCCAGTATCAGTAAGAGTTCCTGTGATACCTGCACTGATGTTGTGTTCTGGATTTGGTCATTGTAATGGCCATGAAGTGCTAGCTCATGGCTCGTGTTCCCCCAAGGACATGCAGTGAGGAACATGTTCTCCTTTGCTTGCTTGCCACTCATGTTCCTTGTTGAGGTATCCTTAGGTCTTTTGTTTGATTTTTATATTAGGTCGTTCATCTCCTTAGTGTTAATTTGTATACTTTGTGCATTTTGGATAAAGTTCTTTTTCATGGACATCATTTGTATCTAGTTCGGTCTTACTCTTAATGGAAGGACAGCCTGTCATTTATTCCTTTCATGGAACATGCTTTTTGTGTTATACTTAAAAGCTCATCCCTGTGCCCAAGGTCATATTCAGGAGTTTTATAATTTTGCATCTCATATTACACCTGTGGTCCGTTTTGAGTTAGCATTTATAAGATCTGTGTCTAAATTGATTTTTTTTTTCGTGAATGTGCAGGTGTCTCAGAGCCATTTTTGAAAGCTAACCTCTCCATCCTCTTGGCTTTGCTCTACATTTAGAGATGGCTTTCTATTCTGTCATGTTGACTTTTTTTTTCTATCAATTTTGTGTCTTGATGACAATGGCTTTATATTCAGTCTCGAAGCTGGGTAGGATCAGTCCCCTAACCCGGTTCTCCCTCCAACCCGGTTCTCCCTCCACAGTGCTGGTAACTTCTCTAAATCACCTGTTAGGGTTTGGGTTAGGATCTTTTGAGCATGCACATCATGTTATAAAGCACCCACTCCTTGACAACAGTGCATCCCCCTGCCTCTGAACAGTGTTGATGTTTACACCTATTTTTCTTTCATCGGAGTTCTGTGGTTGTGTTCATATAAAACTTGTACAGATTTTATTATATTTACACCAAGGTAAGGCAAGTGGTTCTGTTTTAAATTTCAAATTCCTTATTTATCCCTGGTATGTAAAAAGAGAAATGGAGTTTTTTTTTTTTAATGTGTGTATGTGAGTGTATGGATGCAGATGTGGGCATGCGGAGGTCAGAGGTCAACCTCCGGTGTCGTTCCCTCAGGTACCTTCCATCTTTGGTTTGAGACAGAGTCTTATTGTCTAGAAACTTTGCAGTATAGCCCAGGACAGCTGGACAATCTTCCAGAGATCTCCTAGGATCTCTTCTAGCCTTCTCTGGGATTGCAGGATTACCACACCTAATGATGGACATTATAGACTGCAAGTTCTGTGAACAAAGGTAGTTTTACTTCTTCGTTCCTTGCCTGTGTGCATTTTACTTCCTTTAAGAGCTGGGATCTCAGAACCTGGTGAACCAGAACAGGAAGTACAGACATCCTCGTCTTCCTCCTGAAATCTATGTGAAGCCTTACACTTTCTCACCGTTAAATGTGGTGTTAGCTGAGAGGTTTAGCGGGACATTTTTGTTTTTTTAATCAGAGTGAGAAAGTCACCCTCATAGTTTACTTAAGTTTTTAATTGTGAAAGGGTTATCATTCTATCTGAATCTTTGACAGGCTGCTGTGATTTTTTTTTTTAAAGAACTTCAGCTTAATAGGTTAATTTTGAGGTCAGCTTCATACAACTAGGTTAAATGCTGTTTGCTTCAGACTAATTCCTTATACATTGTTAAATTCAGTTTACCATTTTTGCTGAGGTTTTTTTCACATATCTACTCATTAGGGATATTAGTGTGTCATTTTCCTATAATAATCATTGTGTGGTTTTGTAATAGGTTAATGCTAGCCTCATTAACTGAGTTAGGAAACTCCTTCTGCCTGTCCTCTGGAAGGGACTGAGGAGAATGGCGGCCATTTCCTGCCCAACACTGACCACAGGTGTCTGATGCTTACTTTTTTTAAGAAGTCTTTCATTGATAGACACAACTCCATTACATCGTCCGTCTCCTCTCTGTGCGTTTCAACAGGTTGTGTCGCTCCAGGGATTGGTTTGGATCTCAGGATTTACCACTGCGACACACTTGCAGTGATAAAGAAATTCCACATTTGACTTTCGGAAGATGATTTAAAAAGCTACATAATCACCCATGAAGGATGTGGGAAAGTCTACAAGAGTGGGCTTCAGCTGAATTATCAAGAGATCAGAAAACTGTAGGCTTATGTTGCAGTGTAATTGTTTTGTAAAGTGAGGTTTTATATTTATGAGTTTTACCTCTATTACACTAATTGATCCAAAGTGAAAATTTCATACCTGTGGATATTAAAAGTGTTTTTTTGTGATGTCTAAGAAAATATTAGTATCATGTATCGTATAGATGCATATTCTTGCATGAACTCTATCAGTAAACTTGAGGAATTTCTTAAAAAACACTTACATAAAAACATACGCAGAAAAACGTCAGTAATAGATTCAATCATGAGGAAGGAACTCATCATGAACCTCATTTGTCTAAGCTTGGCCTGCACTTTGTTGTGGACGTAAAAACTCCAGGAGGAACAAGGTAGAAACAATTTGCAATGGGGTGACTTAATTATATTCTCAGTTGACTTTGAGTTTAAAATAGTTGTTTTACTTAATCGCTTGTCTTAATTGTTTTGATGTTTTAAACTTCTTGATGTTATTACGGGTTATAATTAGAAGAACTTCACATCTATAGATATACTTAACATGGGGGAAGTGGTTAAGAGTTGTATTGCCCCCTTTCTCCCCCTGGTTTGTTTTGGGTTTGTTTGTTTGTTCTCAGAGCTACTGATTTAACCCAGGGCTTTTCATGTACAGCCTTTATTTTTTATTTTTATTACTTTTATTTTTTTACAGTCCAGTCGTTATCCCTGCTCCCAGTCTGCCTTCCCACAGTCCCTCATCTCGTTCCTCCTCCCCTCTGTCTCCAAGAGGATGTCCCACCCCTACCAGACCTCCCCATTTCCTGGGGACTCAAGTCTCTCCAGGGTCAGGCACATCTTCTCTCACTGAGAATTGCTTCAAGTACTGATCCCCAAAATGATCTGTGGTCAAAGAACTGACTTGCTGTTTGCAGCTTATCTGATTGATATACTTCTGACCATTTACTCCACTCGATAGTTATTTTAGAAAGATGTTAATAAAAATGGTTTGAATGGCAGCAAAAGCATCAGTTAATTACTGAGCAAGGGGAGGTTTGGGGCTGAAAGTGATTTCCAGTCTGAATGATTGAACATGTTTACCTGGCAGTCATTGGGGCATGGTAATCACGCTTCTTCTCTTCACTTCCTTTGGTGTCAGCGCCCTTTCCTCCCAAACGACATCTTCTCTCTGTATACCCCCCTCAGGGTTTCACAGCTACATTTTTTATGAACCAAAAATGATTCATAAAACATTTGTCATGGAGTTGATAGTAGGTAGCAAGCAGGATAGTAGAACACTGATTTTTTTTTCCCCTCTTAAACCTCCACAGCTGGGCCAGTAAGGCAGAGAAATGCCCTGAGCCCAGGGTTCAAAGGCTACCAGTTCTTTAGGCCGACTGCACGGCTGGCCTCTGAGCATGGCTGTCCTTCTTGGAGTACTAAGAAGACACTCTTGCCTCAGCACAGTTCCTGATCCACGGCATCTAATTATGCTGCTTCGTTTCTTGAGGACTAAAAAGGAATTTGTGAGGGATTCTTCCCGATGGCTCTGTTCTTAGTGTATACGAGGACATCGGTGCTGCGGTCTGAAGTTAAGGAAGAGACTTTTACAGAACTTGCAGAATGATGAGTGTTATTCCTGCTAATTAGTAGCAAGTTTTCCCGAAGCACCAAAGCCCAGGCTCCTTTAAGATCCATCCCACGCTGCACTGCAAATACCTTTCAGCCAGGGTTTATATTTTATTCATCTTATCATACAGTCCCCTTCGGTGTCTGGCCCAGAGACAGTTCTCATAAATTTTAAATGCTTGAATGGCCCTTGAATAAACAGTGACCAAAAAAAATTTTGTTTCCATCTATATCCTAAGAGTTGATTTTCAGAATTCTTTTTTATTTCTTTCATGTGTCCCTTCTGTGAAAATACGTTTGTTCCAGAATAACCACTGGAAATAAAAATACATTGACACCAAATACACAGTGAATTGTTTCAGCACAGTCAAGTACAGGTGAGTGTGTGTTCTTCACATTGAATGCAGCATAGGAACAATCTAGAAAACAAACACTTTAAAGAGTTTCATCAAGCACAGTCCGGGTGCATGACACTTGAGACTCAAGAGGCAGAGGCAGGAGGATTGCAAATTCAGCCAGTCTCAAAAGCCAAAACTCAAGTTTGAAGATATTTACTGCTCACTGGCTAGCACATGTGAGAGAGAGGGACAAACCGTGACTTCCTGTCTTAAGGAAGGTGAGACCACGGTGGCCAAGGTTGATGACAGTTCAGTTGGTGGAAGAAAATATACATCAAACTAATTCGGAAATGTAGTATTATGCAGATAGTCCATGGGTGAGGGTGGCCAGGCCAGCCTTTAAGCAGCTTGCTGGATTTAAATCAAACTTGGTTTTATGTAAGCACAACTCTTATGTCTTGGAATGGATTTTGTGGTTTAGGTTCTAATAGATACGTAGTAGTTTACATAAGGATTTAAGGCATCTGAGAACACTATGTGCTTTGTCTCAAATGTGATTGACATTTTTCAAGAAAAAACCTTTAGTAAAGTCAAGTCGTTTTATCAGTCTAAGCTCTTCTGAGATTTCAAAGCGGAAAGCAAAAGCTTGAGGTCACGGGGTGGCATCAAAGCAGGGTTCAGAGTCACCATTACATAATATTAGGCTGTTTCAAAGTTCTTATGAAAGAGCTGTCGCAGACTTCCCGTGGAGGATCTGAACTCTGATCGTATGTCATCTGGGACAAGCAGATACAAGTGTAAATGAACTAAAAGCAACAGCGTACATCTGCAAAGGGATCAAAGGTCAAAGGTCCCTGTTATGCAAGGTCAACCAGATGGCTATGGTGATGACAATGAAGATGGTGATGGTGATGAAGATGAAGATGGTATCTTTCATCCATAGGAAGAGTAGCATGTACTGTTTTTCTGTTTTGTTTTAACAGCTTTATCTAGATCTATTTCACGTACCATACTAGTCACCTATCTGACATGTACACATCAGTGGTTCTTAATACTTGGTAACCAGCCACCATGAGTTTTCGTCAGGTAAAAAGGGCGTTTAGCAGACCGTCCTGGTTGTCTCTCCTGCCCTCCCTTCGCCTTGGGCATCCATCTTGAACATTTATCATAAACGTCTAATATGTCGTCTTCTGTTTTCTGCTTTCTTTAGCAGAACACTTTCAAGATTTTTAGACCATATTGACCTTCATTCTTTATTTGGACAAATCAAATTTCATTATTTGAAAATAGCACATGTTCTCCATCCCATCATTCCCGAGTCGTTTCCGTTCCTCGGCTCTCATGAAATGTGCTGTTACGAACGTCTGTGTGTAGGTTTCTGTGTGAACACGTATGTTCATTTCTCTTGCATGGGTATGTGCCAGTAAAGTCAAGGGGAATATGGTAGCTGCGTTTAAACATTGAGAAACAGCCGAGAGCTTTTCCAAAATGCAGCAGCATGTTGCCTTCCCACCGACAGCACATGAGGGTCCTCATTTTGTTCACATCTCAGCCGTACTTGCTGTGTGTGATCACAGCCCTAACGGTGAGCGTGAAGTAGCATCTAAGTGTAGTTATTGTCTGGGCTCGTCTGATTAAAATCGAGCATTCTTTTCTGTAACTCTACCTTGAAAGAAATCAGCGTATAGAAAGCCCAGTTAAATGGATGTGCTGTATGATACTTAAACTCTTTGCAGAGTAGTTAGTTTTAGATTTTAGTGTTGATTTGTTAGAGAAAAATATGTCTAATGATGAAAAACCTACAATTTTGGTCCAATATGAATAACATAAATTAATAATAGGATACATTTTATTTATCTTAATGACATTGATCTTTGTGTATATGAGTGTTTGCTGTCATATATATGTATATGCTACAGTAGCTTGCTATTTGCAGAGGTCAGAAGATCCTCTGGAACTCTAGCTACGGACAATTGTCAGCTGCCACATGGGTGTGGGTCCTCTGAAGAAGCAGCAAGTGCTCTTAACTGCTGAGCCATCTCTTTGGTCCTGATAGGACAATGTGACACACAGTGGTGTTCCAGGGGCACAAAGTGGCTGAAGGAAGTACAGGTAAGATGGGTGCTGCCTCAGGATGCAGTATGAACCTCACAATTGCTACCTGGAATGGGGGACTTGAGCTTAGAGGGTTTGAAAAATTGCAGAAAATTAAAGAAATGGCCTTCAAACTGCAGCATGCTAACAAAGATAGTATCTGGAAACCATATAACTCATATAATTTATAATTAAACAGATAGCATAGTTAGTTCCCCTTTAGCCCTAAATCATAACACCCCTGGCTAAGATCGCGTTTTTCAAACATAGATAATAAAAGTCCCGTGTTTTAAACAACCCAGCAATTCTCAAATCCTGAGAATGATCAGCCAAGAGACCGCTTCTTGTGCTAAGAGACAACTCTGAAACTGTTTACATAGAAACTCTATACTCAGTCCAGATCGTGAAATTTATTCATACATATTAAAATTTCTGACAAACGTTTGACAAAGAGCAGGTAAGAAAAGTCAGGAGTCATCAGCAGTTCAGCGCAGTTCAGTGCAGTTCTGTGGTCAGGGTTTGAAATCCCACCTCCCTGGGAGGGAACAAATGTGTTTGGATACATTGTCTTTGCTGCTCCACTTAAACAACTGGGAGACATTAAATACCCTTCAACTACAGATCCGCTCCTAGGCTGGGAATGCCCTGAAGAGCGCTCACAGCCTTTTCAACTGTTCGGTATACAATAGCAGAAGTTGAAAACATTTGATGCCTAGCATAAGAATTCACTGAGTGGCTTGGTTCATTTAGGAAATATTTGCTCTGTGCTGGTTATGTAAAGACACTGCTGACAGAGGTCAGATTCCTTAGGGAGAGCCTCGGGAACAAGGCAGCTTTTGAGACGGGCTGTAAATATAAGAACAGTTATGACACTCACAAGGGAGAAGAAAGTGAAGAGTGACAATTAATCTCTGAAAATGAAAACCAGAGGTGGCTAGGAATAAATCCTTTCAAGGAAAAGGCAGTCAGCACCCAGATAACTTAGAAATAGTTAAATGTCCGCTAAGGTAATGTAAGCAATATGAGAAGAAGTGGGAAGATGGATAAAGGGCCAATAGGATAAACAAAGAAGTAAACAGAAAAGCCTACCGCACCGCAGGAGAGAAGAACCCTATAGGGAAGAGGTGCCGTCAGAGCTGAGAGTGGGAGGTAGAGAGCAGAGTCTTATTAAATCAAAGCCACCTCACGGTCTCCTTCTGCTTCGGAGTCATATTTTTTGAAAAATGAAACTTGACAAAGATACATTGAAAGTAATTTTCATCTTTTCTGCTCTTTATTCAAAAATGTCAAACAGGAGGTGCATTTTCAATATATATTACAAGGTCAAAGTTACTTTCAAAGATTCTTCAGCAAAGGTGCTAATGGAATTTGTTACAACGTTGGAGAGATTGTATTAATTTTTCTCCATACTATCCTAAGATCCACTGACGTGCTAATAAAGTTATAAAAAAGATGAACAGGCTCGAAAAGATCAGATAATTAACAATCATAATCAATAGGTAAGAACTCCATCCGAAGTTGGAAAGATTAAAAAAAAAAGCGGACTAGTTGGAGTATCTGATTTGATGGAATGGCGTGATGGGAAACCTGGAATGAACAGTAGCTGTGTGTTTGTATGTATAATTACATAAGTGAAAACCAACAGACACGCTTGTGGAGGCAATCGTCACACAGCATTTGGTCCTGCAGTGAATAGTATCTGCAGACTCGGATGCTGTAAACAGCAATGACTTTAATTATGTAAAATATGAATCAGTTACTAATGCTAACAAAGAACAGAGAAAGAGGTAGATAGAGAAAAGAGGTCCCATTAGTTCCCTGTTGAAAGCTCTTTCATGGCCTCTAGTTGCAACTGAAATAGACTGAAGATCCCCTGGGCTGGAGAGATGGCTCAGTGGGTAAAGCACTTACCATGTAAACCTGAGGGCGGGAGTTCAGCGCTCCGGAGCTCACATGAAACCGGAAGCTATAACACACATCCGTAATCCCAGCAATCCTACAGGGCGATGGAGGCAGGAGAATCCCACAAATTCAAGGGCCGGCTTAGCTTGATGTCTGCACTAGGGATGAGTCCCTGCCTGTCTTAAAATGGAAGGAGAGAACCGACACCTGGGGCTTCTCTCTGGTGCTTGCTTGCGCGCTGTGGCACCTATGTTCCTCCGCACAGGTACAGAAACATGCGCGCAAGTACACATACAAAACTATGCCCTGCTCATATCCCCCACGACCTCCTTCACCTTCCCTTTGGTGATACCCGTGCTGTCTCTGATACCCGTGTGCCTTCTCCACCTTGTCTCTCTCCGGTACCCCTGTGTGTGTAAGGTCTCGAGTAACCCAAGCTGACCTTGAACTCACTTGTTGAAGTTGACCTTGAGTTCCAGTCTCCTCCTTAGTGCTGCAACTATCAACAAGCCCAAATTATTTTTATTTAAACAGTTTTTTTAACCTCAAGGATTTTATCATTAGTCTTTCTTCTACATAAATGTTATTTTGATAGAAAATAAATTGGCCCCTGACATCCATCCTCTCTTCACAGGAAGAGAATTTTAGCTCAGTGCCCAGAATAGAAACTGCATTTCAATTTTCTCTTACAGCTTAGTGCGTCAGTGTGACTAAGGTCTGGCCAAAAAGACATGAGCAGAAGAGTTGAGACATTTCAGAGTTGGCATCCATACAGAAAAAGTGTGTCCTGCTCCCCTGCCATTCTTACTGTTTGGAACGTCATGCTAAGGTGTCCAGGCTTTTCCAGACAAGAAGCTTAGGCGTAAGATGGTAGAAAGAGCTTTAGGCTGTCCTGAGGCTACTGTAAGAAGCAAAGCCCAAAGTTCATTTGCTAATCCATTCTTGGAAGGTCTGTTACCCAGATCCAGACCATACCCTGGTGCACAGCTCTCCTATTCACCCAAGGGGTTCACAATGCAGGCTCTTGTCAGCACGTAGGGCTCAGCTCACATCACCTCAGGGGAACATTTCCTTACTACTCTTTTGAAAGTCAGGTTTTTTTTATCACTGTTTTCCCCCATATTATTCATTGTCTCACTTTCCAATTGCTGTGTCTTCTAGAGTTCAAGTTTCATGAACTGAATGGCCTTGTCTATCTTGCTCATTGCTAGATCTGTAATTCCTGGAGCAGTGTCTGGCACATGGTGGGGGAGCAGTGTTTGTTTGTTGAATGATTAAGTGTATCATACTGTGAAGTTAACAAAGTATAAACTCATCTTAAGAACCAGCCTGCACATGCTGTTTGGGAACATAGAGACAAAGTAGAAGAAACAGTATTTAAAATGTTCTTAAACAGCTACTTCTGGGAACCAGGTGAGAAATGGGGACAGACAGGATCATACTGATTTTTTATTATATGTCCCTTTGATAATATTTGATTTTTAACCTGTGTCTATGTGACTTTGGAAAATATCACACTTCAAGGTAAATATTGTGTTATTCAAACGGTGTGTTAGAAGCCTACTTAATGAGACAGAAAGAATATCCACAATAGGAAAATTAAAAGAGACTGTGCCATCATGTAGAGCAAAATATCATTTCATGATGTGTGGAGTACATGTATAAAAAGATATATAAAAAATAGTTAATATGCAGGATGGTTTCCCGTGTGTGATCTAAATGGATATTCCAGTCTTGAAAATAGAATGAATGTTCATCGATTCATTATGATGAATGGATATTTGGAGACCAAGTTTGAAGGACACAGAGGCAGCAGCTTCCTCCCCAGGGTTTCAATAGGCCCTGGGACAGCCCTTCCTTTGGGCCATTTAATGGGGAAGTGAGGGGCTACTGGAATATATTAAGCAGAGAGGGTGTGACCAAACTGGTTTCAAGTAGACTTGTGAACAAGTTGATGGAGAAGCTATTGAGGTAAGAAAGCACCAGACCATGGAGACCTGAGATAGAAAGTAACAATAGAGTTAGGTTATAACAAGGAGGCTGTCCCAAAACACAACTCAAAGCCTTCGAAAGATTGGCCAGAGTCAGTCAGTGTCCAGGAGCCCAGCTCCAGGAGGGCAAGGACAGTTTGAGCCTGTTTCCTGATTCGTCCCAGGGTCTACCCAGCACAGCTAATTGACATTCAGTAACTGTTTGATTCCCAAGAGGGGGAAAGAATGAAGGTTGATGCTTTCAAGGCCAGCTCATTTGCCTGGCCAAACTCCGCAGGCTTCTCTGTGCAGTGGGAGGGCTACGGTGGCGGGAGGCCAGCGAGCTTGGTCTGGATGTATTTGGTTATGATGCTGGTACTGTCCCAAAGTGAAGATTCTGGCTACAGACAGATGTGTGGACCATCGACACACAAAAGGTCCTTGGTCAACAGTGAACAGCGCTGGACTGGAAAGCTGAGGAAAGAAGGCAGCACAGACCCTCCAGGCACCTCCCAAGCGGTCAGTGGGGAGGTAAGGGTAGTTGATGTCACAGAAGCAAAGAGGAAAGTAAGGAATACTGTTAGGACCATCAATTTAGAAGTAGCTGTTGTTGATGGGGTGGGCAAGGTACACAGGGACACTGGAGTTTTTTTTTTTTAATGTTAGGGACACTGATTGGCTGTATACCACATTTTCTTTCCTTTGAGGTTTTTTTTTTATCCCTTCTTACTTCAGTAGGTCTCTGACTTGTACCCACCACTAAATTGTTGCCTTCTTATCGAATGTTCAGTGGCTATTTTGGCAGTGGGGAGGTTTTTCCACTTGGTCACATCTGTACTCAGTTCACTATCAGTGAGCTGACAGAGACTCTTTGTACTGCTTCCGTGAAGCCAGACATGCTTGGCTTTCCCGCCTTCAGGTCACACCCCAGATCCCATGTGTTCGTTTTGTAGGCCTGGGATAAACACATGTGCCTTTCTCTCGGCGTAGGAAAGGGTAAGAGGTTTCGTGACATTAAAATTAAAAATCGTGTCTTCATCATGTTCTTCACTAGTCATTGATATTTGGATCACATTATTTTTCCAAATTTTCTTTGCCAAGGATATTCTCAGCACAGAGTTATTTCCTGAGCACAGATTTTTTTTGTCTTCTCTTTCTTCTTTCAATTAATTGTATTTTTAAAATCATGTGTGTGTGTGTGTGTGTGTGTGTGGTGTGTAAGGATGTGTTCCTGTATGTGTGAACATGTATGTGCATGTTCATATGTGGACAGCTGTCTTTCTTTATCATTTTCTATCCTATTTTTTCGAGACAGAGCTCTCACTAATCTTGGAGTTCAGTACTCAGCTAGCCTGGCTGACCAGTAAGCACCAGGTCCTCTTTCTCCCTGTCCCCAGTGCTGGGCTGACAGACACGCACCTGTTCCTGGCTTTTTACAAGGGGTTCTGGGTCTTAAACCCAGGTTCCTCTGGAGCTGAAGTTATGGGCAGTTGTGAGTTGTCCAATATGGTTTTGGTAACAAACTTGGATGGTTTGGAAGAGCAGCAAGTGCCCTTGTTCTCAGACCATGAAGAGGAGAACTTTCTCCTGCTTAGGTTCGGGGTCTAGGAGGAGAAGAGACAGAGGGATCTTCTTGCTCACACTCGAGTTAATTTCAGTGTGGTCATACCAACCACGGCATGATACAGTTCTCTACAACGGAGCATCCCGTCAAAAAGTGGACAGAAGACTGAGTGAGATTTCTTCAGCATTTCAATCATACCATGAGCACACAAGAGCAGAACAAACCCATATCTGCCAACCAGGCATAGTGGTGCACACCTTTGATCCCAGCACTCAGGAGGCAGAGGCAGGAGGATCTCCATGTGTTAAGGGCCAGTCAAGGTGACATAATGAGACCGTCTCAGAAAAATTATGCATACATATAAATTATTCATGTCTCATAATCAATTCATTGGCGCAAATAAATGGTAAATCCTATATATCGTGTCAATAGCCAAACACTAGCCTATGGCGTCAGAACTTCAGATGAATAGTGGCCTACATGGACTGACTTTATCAGATCTGCTGAACTGCTTGGTGACTTGGCATCTGTCCTTTCCTGAAAAATGCAACAAATCAGTGACCAAGCTTCAAATAGTTATTTAAAAGTTTGAGGGGAAAAAAATGATAGTTAAAATCTATAGATGTTGTGTTACCCTAAGTAAGAGCTCCTAGTCCCTATTCAGAGGAGAGATCTTTTGTGTGCTTTCCTCTCCGTGTGTTCACAATGGCTTCTCAGGCTTAGGACAGCTGTTTTTCCAGATGGCGATGGGGAGTCGCCTCCTCAGCAGGCAGTGTACAGGTTCAGCACCCAGAACAGCTTGTTCTTTGGGATAAAGTAGGTTTTTGTTGTTGTTGGTTGGATGGTTGGTTGGATGGTTGGTTGGTTAGTTTTGTTTTGGGAGGGGGGCAGGGGAAGGGGGAATTTCAAGATAGGGTTTCTCGGTTTTGTTTTTTTTTGGGGGGAGGGGGAATTTCAAGACAGAGTTTCTCTGTGTAGCCTTAGCTATACTGGAACTCACCCTGTAAACCAGGATGGCCTCGTACTCACAGAGATCTGCCTGCTTCTGCCTCCCAAGTGCAGGGATGAAAAGCCTGCGCCACCACTGCTTGGCAAGAGTAGTTTTGTTAAGTTCATCTTCTCCCTCAGGATTCTGTCCCCCAGGATCGCACTGTCCACAGGAAGAAAGTGAGGACGCAGGCTGCCACAGTTCAAACTCCACTGTGGACGGCTTGCTCCACATTTTCCATCCCAACAGCTAAATGTCTAAGGACAAAAGGTGCTTTCCTCTGTTTGTTTCTAAAGAGTCCCTGGAGACATCATCGAATCCTGGCTCTCGGGAAGAGGATGTTGCTAACCCATTACCACCACACATCAGATCACAGTGTCAAGACTAACAGGGCAGCTGGTTTGCTTCTCCGATAAAAGAGCTAAAGCCTTTGCTTGTAAATAGTTTAACTGTGCTCACAATCCAAAATAATCTTCCTGCCCTGGCACTCCCCAAACATGGCTTCAAAGGCCCGGTTTCCTTCCTAGGATGTGTGTTATCCTGTTTACTGATATTGACAATCAATTTCTGGAGCTTTCCACTCTGTCTTGTGGCAGCTTCTTTCTTGTGCTGGGGACTTTGAAGCTGAGAGGACTGTAGCCTGCAGTCTGCACGCCTGTTCCTGCCACGGGGGTGGAGTGGGCTGGGGAGAGTGCTTCCTTGCCAAGGACTGAGCTGTGGTGTGGTATGGAAGTTTTCCACTGTTTTACATCATGCACACCACACTCGTCTTTAAAAATAAGAAAGATAATATATTCTCAACCTGGGCTAGGGCTGGAGACAGTGGTCCCTCAGCTTTTCTGAAGTTCTGCTAGCATTTGCTACATGGCTGCTTCATCTTAAAAATAGGCCCCTGATGGATTGCACAGCAACCCCTGAAAAAGAGCTGGGTAGTGACAGGGAAAGAGAAAACATACATGAGAGAACCAAAATGAGAGAAGAGAGGGGAGGGGAAGAAAGAAGGAGAGACTAGAGAGAAGGAGAGAAAGAATAGGAAAGACATGAAGGGGCAGGGAAGAAAGCAAAGAGCAGTCACATGACGAAATAAGCCTTAAAGCATTGCTTTTCTTTAGTCCTAAGGCATCAGAGCACATCGCACAACCCCTTGTAGAATTTATCTCAGGGTTACCAAGGGTAACCTCATCTAAAGATGAGAAAGAGGGGAAAAGAAAAGGAGGAGGAGGAGGAAAAGGAGGAGGGGGAGGAAGAGAAGGGAGAAGAGAAGGAGGAAGGAGAAGAGAAGGAGGAGAAGGGAGAAGAGAAGGAGGAGGAGGGAGAGAGAAGGAGGAGGGAGAAGAGAAGGAAAAGAGAGAAGAGAAGAAGGAGGAGGAGGAGGGGGAAGGTGAAAGAGGAGGAGGAAGGCAGCAAACAAGTCAGTGTTTGCAGAGTAAGATTAGAAATTTTCAGTCTTCCGGCATTTTTTCTTTTTGTTTTTAAAATGGAAGGGCGACAGATGATTCCCGTGAGGGGGAAAATAACACAACAGTCCACAGAGCTCACAGCTTCCCCTAGAAAAGGCAAAATGCAGCCATTTTGTAGTGCTTGCATCACCAGGAAAGAAATGTGGGCGTGTTGCCTAGGTCTAAGCAACTGGAATGAAACACCGTGGGTGCACAAACATCGGGACAGCCGGGATCATCTGCAGAAGGCATAGCAGGCGAGTGCTGAAGCTCTGTGGACCTGCATAGCAGGCAGGCACTGAAGGATGGTAGGCTCCTCAGCCTCCAGGAGCTTAAGTGTCCAGGTAAGGACTAGTAAAGTTTAAGAACAAAAGACACACCCACGCTTAAAGCGGTGAAGTGTTGTCAGGGTGACTCAGGACTCTGCAGCCCACTGAATGTCTGTCCACGCTTAAAAGCAGGCTTCCTGCTCCACTTAAGGCCACAGCTCAAGACTTTCAGTGTAAATGCTATGGGGCCATAAAACAAAATGGGCTTTTAGTGACTCCATAATCTGTAAAGACTTTCAACCCTAGAGTCCAGCTAGGTGGCTGACGCAACACACTTCTACTAACTTTATAACAACAAGTGACAGCTTATTTCGTATCCAGAACGAAAATTTTTAAGTGGTCAGCAGGACATCTTGAATATTTAATGGAAATAAATTATAAACAATCAGCAACAACCAGCAACCAGCAACCAGCAACCAGCAACCAGCAACCAGCAACCAGCAATCAGCAACCAGCAGGAGAGCATCAGCTGCCCCTCTCAGGGCTCTGGCATTTTATACCCTCTGAAGAGTTCCCAGAATTCTATACATAAACCATGTGCACCTGGGAAAATCACACCCCTGCCAGGGCAGGAGACAAACTATAGTCAGCTGTTGTGGACAGAATGGAGTAACCCCATATCCCACACCTGGGATTAAAGCAAAACCATATTCACATGTCACATTTCTGTGTTTTTAAAGGAACCAAAATTCTCACTACATTTACTGATTTACATTTTTGTTTTTTCTTAAGAGCTGTCAGATGAGAGAGATCCAGGTGAGGAAAGAACGCTGGTCAAAAGGAAAATCACCTTATGCAGCATAAGAGACTTTGCTGAGGGAGAGGCTTGGAGCCTTTGGGGTGCCGTGTAGGTGCTCGGCACACATGTGCTGTCAACGACCTGGCCGCGTAAGGCAAGGAAACCCAGCTGTATTCTGAGGAGAATGGGTCAGCAACACAGGGGGCCCTGGCAGTGGTCCAAATGTATCCCTCAAACTTTGCAATGAATAAAGACAGAAAAAGAAAATAGCCATCCATACTTTATTCTTATTTTGATTTTTGATTTGACTTCTTATGGTGCTAATTAGCTGAGTAGATGATATATTATTTTGAAAGACAAATACCTGAAAGACAAATACACACTTTGAGGATAACTGAAAATGTAGCCAGCCTCTATTACAGGACTCCATCTTCACAGACACTTAAAGATGCTGCTGATGGGAGGGACCAAGAGTCCTGCTGCACATGAGAGGACCCCTTGAGAACAGTGCAGGTCTGCATGTAAGAGGACCCCTTGAGAACAGTGCAGGCTGCACAGTAGCAGAGGGCCACATAAGGAGAAGAACAAGCCAACAGTGGATGGGAAGAACAGTAAACCAACTCCTAAGATAGCTGAATGTTTTGCACTCAGGAACCTAAAAAAATTCCCCAATTAGGCTAGCCTGTGAGCACCCAGTATGAGGGTGACCTCGAGCGTTAACATCAAGGGATGTGACTCCCAGGCTTTGTCACTTCCGGGATATCAGAGCCGTCCCTCTGACATGGCCAGTGGTCTTGCTCTCCCGTCCGTTTAGATGGATCACTGAAGGCAGCATTCTTGAACACACCTGTGTTTTCAGCCTTTCCTGGTGCGTCGAAGGGTCTCAGATTTTATAAGACACTCAGAAATGGGTTTTTCTTGAACTTTATTCTTTTGAATTCTGCTGTCAAAATATTGCCGCTTCCTACTCTCCATCTCTATCCAAGATGTGTGGCTTGTTCTTTCTTTCTGGAAGGCATTGTAAGTAAAGCGGAGAATGACCTCAGAATTTCTGTACTCCTAAGAGATAGGGGTCAGGAGAAGAGAACACAAAGAGGGGGAAGAGAATGCAGAAAGGGGAGGGACTACCAAGCAAAAATCGAAGATGGACTTCTGTTGACAATAGCTACAAGGACTCCCCAGGAAAAACCACAGGACAACATTGTAAAACTCAAAAAGAAAATCATTGTAGCCAAGTCAGAACCTTGAGACCCCAACAGCCTTTGTGTGGGGTGCTTGCCTCTCAGTGATGATGCATTTAACCTCCCCAAGCCTCGGCTCCTTCTATAAGTGGATTGATAGTCTTCATTTCTTGGGGCGACAGTGGTGTGTACCTCACACAGAGCAGTACCCCAGATGTGCCCCTCTCCAGCCACATTCTCCACAGAGTATAACATCAAAACCCCCGTGCGTCTCATCCTGAGGACCTCTGCCATGGCAGCAGCCTCAGCTCTTCTCCAGTGGGTCTCAAGGCATGACCACTGGACTGGGCCTGTTAGCATTTGAGATCCTGGCTTGCATGGTCCTTCCTGAGGACACATGACACTTACTGGTTGGTACTGGCGTTTACTAGCCGTACTTTGAGAGGAACCCACAGAGACAATAGAGCCTAAGTGGTCTTTGGACCCCGTGATCATTTGAGCATGACTTCCTTCATTCTTTCGCTGTACACTGAGTCTGTCTACTTCCTTTCTGGCGGCTCTCAGAACCCAGCAAGCTCAGCTATCACTTATTATTATGTTAACACCTGCTCCTAGGAAAGAAGCCTCGCTTGATCTCGAAGCTTGAAGATTTCAATTCCGGGCACGGCTGCTCAACAGTCATCCATGTTTGAAGTTTCCATTCAAAGAAGAATCATCCATACATCGCTAGAGTCTCTGATCACGGTCTCACTTCCTCTGGTCTGGACTGGCTCTTTTTTCAAGGTGTGAAACCCGTTGTACTGAATCAATTTGCCTGTTAGCTTAGGATAGGCACTCCTTCTTTGTCTAAGATTTGACATCTGCACCATCAGCATTTGTCCCAGAGAGCCTTGAGTAGGACTCCCAGCATAATCCTCAGCACGGCGGAACCGCCCACTCTGACCCCCGAGACCACACCCATGTTAGCCTCGCTGTTGCATTGACTCTCCTCATTCTGGGCATGAGGCCAACACACACACACATACACACACACACACACACATACACACACACATACACACACATAGACACATACACACACATACACACATACACATACACAGACATACACACACATACACACATACACAGACACACACACACACACACACACACACACACACACGAGTCTCAATCCTAATTGCTTTAGTGTCTTAATTACTTCAGAGATGGTTTACCGTGAATGAAGCATGTGGCTGGAATTGATATCTAACTCTGGAAACTCCCAAAGGCCAGATGCCCCTAAGACCATACATCATTCAGGTTTGCTTGCAAAGCTGTCCCTCTTTTTGAGGTACTCCTCAGCCTTTGAGCTATTAATTCTGGAGATTCGAACCAGTAAGGGCTGTGTTTCCTGTGCCCCTGAAAGCACAGATATAGTAAGGGGATTTACTTCCAGCCAGTTCTTCCATTCTGCTTTTTAACAGCCACACATGTGTGCGTATACACACACACACACACACACACATGTACACTCACATGTGCACACACATACATGCACACGCACACACACAAGCACGCATGCACATATGTGTGTGCACTCACACATGTGCATTTGCGCACACACGCACACAAATGTGCGTGCACTCACACTCATGCACATGCATACACACATGCACACACACTTGCATGTGCACATATGCGTGTGCACTCACATACATGTGCACACATGTACACACACATGCACACACATGTGCTTGCACTCACACACACACACACACACATCCATACACATGCACATGGCATATGCTTATGTCTCCACAAATGTTGAATCATGTGCTTTCATGGTTTTCGCTCAGACTTGTCACCCAGCGTTCCTCCTTCATCAGGAACCTTTCTGGGGACACAAAGAGAAAAATGTTTCCATGCCTTTCAATCCTCATCAGTGGCAGCCATTCAGACAGATCACCCATGAGGTCCTTAATGTTTCCTTCTGATCTATTCAACAGACCTGGGGGTTCCTCTTCTCGATGCCGTAACCTTGGGCAAGTCTTTCAGTGTCAATGTCCTGTGGTCTGTGAGGCTCACTCCATGGCTGAGAACATTAGGTCCCATGGCCTCCAATATGCCTTCCTACCCAACACTCCCATATTACAAAATCTGTGTTCGTGTGTGCGTGTGTGTGTGTGTGTGTGAGAGAGAGAGAGAGAGAGAGAGAGAGGCGGGGGGAGAGGAGAGAGAGAGAGAGAGAGGTGTCTTTCTCGATTGCTTCTCCTTATTTTCGACACAGAGGTCTCATTGAACCCAGAGTTCACTGATCTTAAGGACGGCCTATGGAAGAGCTGACCAGCAGTCCAGGGTATCCTCCTGTCTCTGCCGCCCCAGTGCTGGGATTACAGTTGCAGCATCTTTGCCGTGCCTGCTTTTTATACGGATTTGGCGGATCCTCACTCAGGTCCTCGTGCCTGCCCAGCAAGCACTTTTCAGAACAGCCGTTTTCCTCTCCTCACCATCACTAACCTTTGAGAGTTGCCTAGGGCTGACTGGGGCTTGACCTTCAGCAAGGCTGGCATAGCTGTGGAGTTAACACACACAAGAGTCAAGTTTTAGTAGTGATGAAATGCCCGGCAGCTGACTGCTGAAGCTCACAATTTTGATGGCAAAGCTTGAAATTAATACTGAACGTAGCTGATAAACAAATCTGTGAGCTCCCAGGAGGCCAAATATCATCATCAGTCTTTTGCAATTTGTTGGCGTAGGGGCAGGCATCTGAAAATTACTGATATTTACATAGATGAAGCACAGTGCTCTAAAGGGATTATACTGTATCCTGGTTAAAAAAAAAACCTGAAAATGTCTAGTCACCATATTATAAATTTAATTCCAACCAAAATTCTTATTAAGCCTCTTGGAGAAAGAGGACACGATATGTAAACATTTTAAAACTCGGCTGCTCTCCAGAGGCCGAATTCCAAAATACAGAAAATCTTCCAGCTGCTGGAAAGATAATGGCCCTTTTGAGACACATTGAAGTAACATTAAGTAAACCATTAACCCCTTCGGAGTTAACAACTGAAACAATCAGAAAAATCCCTCGACATGGTACGACAGGTATTTAGATTGATGGCCACAGTTGGATGAGTGCTCTTAACTCTACTTGACAATGACAGTACAGCCCTAGTGTCTCTTCTACACGTTGTAGACCTTCCAAAACTTGCTGAAGGTTTGACCTTGAGATTCACATATACCCCAGCACAAACCTTGATTTGTTTTTAGAAGTTTCATATATATTTACATTATTTTTATCCTTCCATCTCCCCCTCCAACTCTTTCCACGCCCCCATTTCCTCTAAAATTCATGACATCTCCTATGATTATTATTGATACACACACACACACACACACACACACACACACACACAAACCTACTGTTCCCACTTAGTGTTTCTTATACATACATATGTTTAAAGCTGACCACTCGGTATTGATAACCTATCAGGGACTCATACCTGGAAACAAGTTCCCTTTCACAGTAGCCGTTGTCTGCAGCTCTTCATCTAGAGCCGGAGTCCTGTGGAGATTTTGCCATTCACATTGTCATGTCAACTGGTGTTGTCCTTAAGCAGGTCTTGTTCAGGATACCGTATTGTTGAGATTTCATGACTGCTGCATCCCTGCCACGTCTCAGAGACATTTCTAGCTTCAGGAATCCTGGTTCTCTGGCTCTTCCAATCTTTCCTTCCCTTCTTCAATGATGTCCCCTGAGCCGTAGAGGTCAGGTTGTAGACGTCCCAGTTGGGACTGAGAACCGCATGGTCACTCATTCTCTACACTGGACCAGTTGTAGATCCGTGTAATAGTTTCTGCTACAAATTAACCTTCTTTGATAAGGAGGGAGGGCTACTCTTATCCATGGGTGTAAAGACAAGCACTTAGAATATAGCAGAAACTGTCCTGATTGGAGAAGATGACAGAGTAGCTTCCAACGCTAACTTGAAGACAATAATGCTGCGCATCTGAACATTTGGAAAGAGATTTGGATTTCCATTATCTTTTCCTCTTAATGCCCCTGAAGCTGAGGATAGGGATCAACTTCAAGATCATGTATGTGTGTGTGTGTGTGTGTGTGTGTGTGTGTGTGTGTGTGTGTGTGT
>NW_021604568.1:15832912-15861252 GCF_004785775.1 Grammomys surdaster | reverse complement strand
TGTGTGTGTGTGTGTGTGTGTGTGTGTGTGTGTGTGTGTGTGTGTGTGTACATGCATGTGCATATGTCTGAGTGAATGTCACATGTGTGCAATACCCATGGAGGTCAGAAGAGGGTGTCAGATTTCCTAGAGCTGGGGTTTTAGGCAGCTAACTGCCAGATATAGGTACTGGGGACCACGCATGGGGACTCTGGAAGAGCCACAAATATTCTTAACTGCTGAGCCATCTCTCCAGACACAAGATTCTTTTACTTGTACCTTTCAACCCAACAATTCTCTTATCATCATGATCATCAAAGCATAAAGACTTAAAACTAGATACAGGTGAATCTTTACGTGCTAAAGGACACAAAGGTTTAGACAGACAAGACCAACAAACTCTGGAGGCCTGCTATATGACAGGTGAGCGTAGTTGACAATGACACATAGCAGACTAGGAAATTGACAGCAGATTTAAAATGTTCTTATCACAGAAAAGACAGCTATATGTGGTGGTGGATATGCTAATTAGCTTGATCAATTCATTGCACAGTGTATGCATATATCAAAACATCACATGCTCATAAATTAAATGAAGGTAAGGAAGGTAGACAGACGACAGACAGGCAGGCAGACTGATGGCAGATAAATTAATTGATGTTTTCCTAGGATCTCTGGATTCTTTGGAGGTAAAAGAAGTTGAGAAAGAATGATCATTTATTCTGGGATTTCCACCTTCCCTGCCCTTTCAAACCCTTTTCCTTACTCACAGTCACTGAGAATTCCAGATATCAGACCTAAGTATGAGTTTCAGGAGAGAGCCAAACACTGTGGCACTGAGAATAACTTTAACAAGTTCTCTAATCCTTAAAGATTCTTTTGAGTGCTCACTGTGTGTAGACTGGACTTCTTCACCAGGTGCCTGGTGTGGTTTTCTTCCCTTCCTCTACTGCTACCTGCTGGTTGTAGATGTGTAATGTCAGGTTCCAGAACAGGCCACGTGATCCGCCACATCTAGTGTGTGTGTGTGTGTGTGTGTGTGTGTACATTCCTGTGTAAATTTACAGGACTGTGAGTGCATACCGAGGCCAGAGGTCAGTGTTAAGGATCTTCCTCAGTCACTTTCTATCTTATCATCTTTGAGACAGTCTCTGACTGAACATAGAATTCATTGAGTGGGTAGGCAAGCTGGCCAGTGAGCCCTGGGGCTCTGTCTCCCCAGCACTGGGATTACAGTCTTGTACTGCTGGCCCCGGCGCTTCTTTTAAACAGGTGCTGTGGATGCAAACTCCAGTCCTCGAGCTTGTGCTGCAGGGGGATTGCCAACTGAACAGTCTCTGTAGCTTCTGATTAATTCCATTACTGAGGTAGGAGTCTGCAAAGTGATTCTCAACCCTGGCTGTGTATGAGGTTCATAGGGGACATTGAAA
Source organism: Grammomys surdaster (assembly GCF_004785775.1). Lineage (NCBI taxonomy): Eukaryota > Metazoa > Chordata > Mammalia > Rodentia > Muridae > Grammomys > Grammomys surdaster. Next base: position 15,859,843 of record NW_021604568.1, on the reverse strand, counting down.
ATGTTGATGGTTACGTACCACTCTAGAGATCTGATTTGTTTTGGTCTGAGGAGGGTCAGGGGTATTATTTTGAGAAGCTTGTGAAAAAATTCTAATATGCAGCTAGGCTTGAGACCTCTGATCTCACCAATCAAATCTCACTAGAACACACAGTGTGTTGGTACATGTAACTGAGAAAAATCTGTGTTCAATTTTTCCATATCTAGACCAGGTCTGCAATTCATTTCATGCCCTTAATACAACCCATTTCATCTCTATGTGACTTTTTATGGCTTAAGAAAAATTGAAGTCAATTATTTTCTCTGCATGCTTTCAGGATTTTCCTCAAGACTAACCAGGAATCCAGCCTAAATAAAGCCAATGTTATTATTTTATTACATTTCATATTATATAAACAAATTCTAAAAATAAAATGAGCTATAAAAATGTATAACTCAAAAGGTGAGTTTTAATGTTAATGTTCTTATAAACTTAGCATTTCTTCACCATGAATTCTAACAGACTCCAAGACTACAGCCTGCTTTCTTAGCGAGTGGATGAAAAGGCAATTTATTTGAGATTTGATTTCTGTCCAGTCATGAGGAAAACAGAAAATGCTCAAAATAAGAAAACAATATAAGCTTTACACACACACACACACACACACGCTCATGCATGGACTTCATTGTGTGTAAATTGTATGCATTTTCACATACAGTATTACGAATGTGTAGGAGAGGGGTTTATTTTCTTGGAAGTGAGTTTTAAAAGATGGTTCAAAGAGCATCAATTAAAAGCGGTAAGCATTCATTCAGTCTACCAAGAGATTTCTCACAAATCTGTGGGTCAAGAGGCTTACCCTGGCAGATGCCAATCACATGAACACGTGATATGCTTATTCTTGGGGTTGGTGGCACTTTTCTTGTTCTGTTGACAGACTTCTTTTCATCAACAGATGGACCTGTGAGGCTCTGGTTCTGTGACCTGCTGGAGCCCCTCGTGTTAAGGAAACTGTGCTCTTTACTGGGAAAACAAAATCCAAAACAAATCTCACCAAAAGCCAAAGCGAATAAGCAGAAGAGGAACCTAGTGCTGGTGTCTTCCTTGCTGTAGTTGTTGTCGTTGTTATTGTTGTTGTGGTGGTTGTAGTGGTTGTTATTATTGTTGTATTTGTTGATTTTGCTTCTTCTTTTGAATTTAAAAAATGCTATAAACACACACACAAATCCACATGCTTACTAAGGAGTAATGGTTTCACAGTGTTACGTGTGATGAGGGGACATTGTTGCTTTCTATTGAGGGAAAAAAAGCCCACCTTTTAAAATAATGGAATATAATCCATCTCATGAACAGATAGATCTAAAATTTACTGACCTTAAAAAGATTCCTCATAAATACAACTCTTTTAAGAAAGAAGAAATGTATTCTTCAAAAAATCAAAAATGGAACTACCAAATAACCTAGCCATCCCGGGACTGGGCATGTAGCCAAGAGAAAGCGGGTCACTATGTCAAGGAGACATCTGTGCACCCATGTGCATCAACAGCCAAGAAATGGAAATACCTAAGTGTCCATCAGTTGGTGAATGTGTAAAGAAAATGTGGTACAAAATTAGATGCTTATTCAGCTACACAAAAGAATGACATTGTTTGTAGGCACATGGATAGAACTGGAGACCATTGTGTTAAATGAAGCAAGCTAGGCACAGAAAGTCAGATGCTGCACTTTCTCCATCATGAAAAAGCTGTAAAAACAGACCTCATGGAAGTTGAGAGTAGACTGGTGATTACTGGTGGGAAGGAGGAGGGGAGGATGGAGGAGGGAAAGGGAGAGGAGAGGGAGAGGAGAGGGAGAGGAGTGGGAGGAGGAGGAGGCAGGGGAATGTCTTATGAATGAGTTCCTGGCCACAGTCAGATAAGAATAGGAAGCTCTTGGGTACTGAATACTGAACATTTAAACAGCTAGAAGAAAGGGTTTTGAAGAATAACAAAACCAGGAAGAACTGATAAATGTTTGAGAGGATAAGTACATTGATTTAAATGTTATACAAGATATACAATGTATTGATCATTACCTGGTTTCTTATTAGTATGTACAGCTATATATCTTTGTGTGTCAATTAAAAACCTAAACACAAAGAAATGTGAAAAAGCACCAGCTCAGATCCGTTTTCTTTTATTCTTAACTCCCAATTTAGAAAATACTGTGTGCTCATTTATTTCCATGGCTCAAGAAATGCATTGCAAAACTAGAGATATGTGACCTTGAAATAATTTGCAAACACCCCCACTCATTCTGTCTCTTGGCCTTGTTTGATCTAGAAGATTAAATTATTGTCCTGTGAAATCAGAAATATTGTAATGTTGAATCTAACCAACATTCCAGGTCTGATCATTCGGAATAGAGCTGGGATGACGTGGTTTAAAAATTTCTGTTAAAATTACACGGAAAGAAATCATTTTAATGCCCTCTGATCCCAAAGAGTAAACACCTGGTACACGATTCCTGATTGGTGTTGGTATCAAGCAAAAAAATGCATCACTTAAATGCATCGGCGCACCTGGGTTCTATTTAAGACTAAGCAGGATTACTCACAGAGACCCAGTGTACTGAATTTAAGTATCACCAAATCGTTTGAGAGAGAGAGAGAGAGCTAAATTTGGAGAGTGGGATTAAAGCTGGGGAGGGTGGGGTGATTTAGAGAAGCTGCCTGCATCTACAGTGACTCACCCAGGAGAACTGGAGTAAATCTAGATCTTGGCTTGCTGGTCACCAGTATCTCATTACGTTGAACCCATTCCATTGGTGACATGACCTTCTCTGTCATTCTTTCCACAAATGTCATGCTCTGAAGAGTTTTCCCCCAATGTCTTGCTTTTTTTTCCAAGCCATGCACTTTAATTATTCCAACGTTAAATTCCAGAACGGCTGACATCCGGAAGACGTTGCTAGGGAATGTCTAATCCATCCCAATTACCTTGCAGACACGAAGCAAAATTATGAAGTAAAAAATATTTGGGGCTTTTAAGAGTTACGCATATGGGACTGCTGTTTCTTGGGACAGAAAAACAAGTTATTCAAGAGATTGCATTTGTCGGAAAACGAAAGCCAAGATTATGCTGGCAGGAGCAACCGGAGCTCAGGAAGGCTCCAGAGCTCAGGGGCAACAGTGCATCCTCAAAGGCTATGAAGCTGTCTGTCTGTCAGATACATCTAGATCTTTCTGTTTTGTTTTGTGATAGGGTCTCATTTAGTTCAGGCTAGCTTCAAACTTGCTATGTAGCCAAGGCTGGCTGTCAAACTCTATTTCACTTGTCTCTACCTTCTGTGCTGGGATTATAGGCACATGCCACCACGCTCTGCACATTTACATCTTATGGATAATTAAAATGCCTGTGTTTAATCCAGGGTACACTTGATTTTCATGTTAGTACATGAATACTTTTTAAAATAATGATATGCTAAGCAGTATGCATATTGTTAAAGAATTATTTTCGACTCAGAAGGTCGCTAAATTAAAAATTTGGCATAGAACATACTCTTGAACAGAAATATGGAAAACAGTTCTATTGTAATTCTTATGCAGTACTGATATTACCGACATCGGAGCTCCATGAGACCAAAAATCTTTTTCCTTTCATCCATTGCTAGTTGCTCTGATGTTCTGACGAGAACACAGGAGGCAACGTGTGCTAGAAACAGGCTGGAGTGAATGGCTTTTCTCAGATATCAGAAGTCAGTAAACCTAAAGGTATAAAGACTTTATCCTGGATAAATGTGAGTGCTTAGTGCTTAGATTTTATTTACAACTTCAGGCAGAGATTGGGCATCAATTTGGAAGTCTTAAAGGAACTTTTCAATGTCCTTTTTGTCACAAACCACACACACACACACACACACACACACACACACGCTGCCTGTGTGCAGCATATGTGTACAGGTGCCCATGGCATCCAGAAGCGGGTACTGGGTCTCCTGGAGCTGGAGTGCAGTGTAGGTACTAAGTACCAAACTCGGATCCTCTTCAAGCATCCTACCCCACCGAGCCATCTCTGCAGCCCCTAGGAAGGCATTTAGCTTTGATGGTGATTAGTGTTTTGCAAACCTTTCAGACTGCCAGAATTAACAATAGACAGAAGGGTCCTGTTTCTGTGTGTCTTCAGTGTGGCTTGTATATAGCAGGTACGAAGATTTGCATTGGGAGCTGACAACTTAAGTTTCTTTTTTTTTTTTCTGTAACTATGCACATCTGGACAAGAAAAGACATAAGGACTGAACAGATAGACATACTGTTATTCAGTCCTGTTGCGATGATTAAGTTTGGTTTTATTTTCAGACCTGAGGGAAAAACAGTTAGCATATGGAAAATTTCTGGGCAATTTCTCCCAGCCTCCAGACATTTTCAAATGAAACACTATCTGCATAATTTCTCGTATAGTTTTATGCTAGTTTCATGTAATGCTCTATCAAGAAACTATGGCTGCTAAGCAGTTTGATACCAAGACCCTTCAAGGACCGTGTAGGTGATGGTTATTAGCTAAACTTGCACAATGCTAGCACCTCATAGGCAGGATGCATACCACAGGGCTGGGTTCTCACTGGAGGGCAGCAGAGGGAGTTGGCAGTCAGGAGGAGGGAACCAGTGCATGGAGTGTCCATCCAGATTCTTCACCGCCCACCCTCAAGCACACTTTTCAGAGTTCCAACTTTCAGCTCCTTCTTCCCAAGGCTTTTCCTATGTAGAGCCTTGGGATGCAGAATTTCCCTATTTAAGAAGACTTGTGTCTTTGCTGAATACAATGTAAGTAGCTCGATTCCCACTATACTATACACCCGAGGACCTAGCTCCCAACTGAGATGAGCCTCGTAGGGCCTATCCTTGAAGGTACATTTATCAGTGACATCTTGACTATTTGCCATTCCTGATAAGCAGAAGTAGGTGTGGATTGGCCAAGAAGTGGTGGTTGGGCTAGAAAGTGGCCGGACATGTCTTGCCACACAAGCATGAAGAACTGAGGTCACATCTCCAGAACCCACGTAAATCCAGGTGGGATACATGTATCTGTAACGCTGGTGCTTTCCCAGTGAGATGGGGGGTAGAGCCAAGAGAAGTCCCAGAAGCTGGCAGTCCAGCTAGCCTGGAACATACAACAGCAAACAAGAGATCCTGCCTCTAACAAGGCAGATGGCAAGGATAACACCTGAGGTTTCCTTCTGACTGCCACATGAACACCATAGCACATAAACGCCTGCACTCACATACACAGATGCATGAGCATGTGTATGCGCTCTCTCTCTCTCTCTCTCTCTCTCTCTCTCTCTCTCTCTCTCTCACACACACACACACACACACACACATACACACACACACACACATACACGGTATAGTGGTCATTGGAAAGGATTTTTTTTAACTTAAAAGAACCAGTGACGAAAGCTGGTTTAGACTGACCCTTGATCACCTGCACGCTGCTGAAGCCACAGTCAGAGCATTTGATTGTCCCATTTCACGGAGGGCAGTGTGGTACAGATCATGCCATTTCTCCATTAGAGGTCTAGCTTTCAATTCTTGAATTGCTTAGAGGCAGACGGATGACTAATGACAATGTAACCTCAAAGCCTGTCAATAACAGATCACATTGTATCATTAAAAGGGCTTAAAGAGATCAGCGAAGGATCAAAAACCCGAGAGAAAGAAGCAAGGGGGAAAATATCAATAAGAACATGAGAAAAGGAATCACATTGTATTATTAAAAGGGCTTAAAGAGATCAGCGAAGGATCAAAAACCCGAGAGAAAGAAGCAAGGGGGAAAATATCAATAAGAACATGAGAAAAGGAATCCAAAATAGCAACAGAATTTGGAACTGTGTAAATGAAGCTAAAATTTCACGATAAAGCAAATAAATCTGAAACCATCTTTTCCCAAAGACCCTGGGAAACACATCTCTAGAAACACAACTTGCAGGTCTCTCTCCTGGCTTCCATTTGTCAGTTGAACTAAGGAAACAAACCTCCCTATTCACTCACCACTCCTCCGTCTTCTTCCTTCCCACATGTAACAACAGGCAGATTGTTAGTTTTCGAAGATATTAGACATTAACCTAGAAAGGATAAACTTGGAAGGGGGACGTGAAGCAGGCTCTGGAAACCACCCTGATTGTGTGCTGCCATCAGAGTAAAACGAAGAAAGTGTGACCTCTACTGAGCTGCCAGCACAAATGAAAAACTGTGGTAGCTATCCAAAAAAGACTGAGCAACAGGAGCCAGATCTGTTCTTCTGGGGGCTGGGAGGGGAGGGGAGAGGCATCGGGGGAGGTGGGGATGGTGAGCTTTCTCAACTTGCTAAGGAGTAGCCCTAAGATACTTCCTCCCATGACTCAGTTAGCCCTGCCTGTTTTCATCGCATTCAGAGGACCCTCAGGTCAGTTGCTAGCACCCGTATCAGGTGGCTCACAACTTTCTTTAACAATGTAATTTCTTAGTTGCTTAGTTGAAGCAACAAAGTGGCAGGTGAGGCCCTCAAAGGCTACTTCACCAAGCAGTGCGTGACATCTGCAGGTGAGTGAGAAGGGTTGACTCTGTGACCCAGAGACAATGACCAGAGCTCTGAACTCGCTCATCTTTGTTTTTCTCTCCTATAAAATGGTGCTCACCTACCTTGAAAGTCACGAGAAGATGAAAGGAAAGGAAATTTAATTTTTTTTCTAGACTAGTAGATGCTTGAAAAGACCCCTATCTCTAGAGGCGCTGAGCCAGGCAGCTTCAAGAACCCATCTCTCTGTGTGACTAAATCAACAGAAGATCTGCCTGCTGAACCTGTGCTCACCAGAGTGCTTCCTGGGAGTGATGCCGCACTGTGGAATTGTGGCCTCCTTGTTCCTTTAGCTTGATAGGCAGCTATCATCATTCTTAGCATGCTTCAAGAGTCTTCAATATAAAAGTCACCAAAATGTGGTTCTTCAAATCACAAAGGGTCTACAGATTTGCTTGGAGTAGGAGATATAGTTATCCCTCCATGTCTAAGGGTACCGTATCTGTGCAACTATGGATTGAAAAATATTTGGGGAAAAACCTATGTCTGTGTTGAACACATGCACTTTTTTTCCACATCATCATTCTCTAACAAGACAGTGTAACTATTCATACCGCATTGACATTGAATTTAGTATTATAGTGACCTAGAGGAGATTCAAAGCATATGTGTGTGGGCTATTTGCAAATGCCGCATTGTTCTATAAAAGGGACTTGCGTGTCTTGGATTTGGGTGTTTCCTGGGAATCCTGGACCAAGTCCACGTGGAGGAGAGGCACAGAAACATAGATGGGGCGACCAGCTCTGCCTGGATGGGGAGGCGTGACGTGTGAGCTGGACTCGTGAGTTCGGTGTTTGCCAAGTAAATAAATCCTGAATTGAAAATGTCCTCATCATGGCAGTGGTATTCCCGTTACTTTTCCTTTCATGTCTGTCACAGAGAGTTCTAGAGTTCTCTACTGCCTGTACTCTTAAACCCTGCAAGCTGGGAGAGAGGGATTGCAGGAAAGAGGTTGTAAGTATGCAGATTCTTTGGTGATCGTGAGTAATGTGTGAATCTCTAACAGCCAACACGAGCTGTACTACGAAGGCCTCTCCTCTGACGAATGGCAACATTAGTATCAGGTCTGTGTATACAGCGCAGCAACTATAGATTTCATCAAGTGTTCACAACACTAATAAATCCCCAGCCCTGCTCCAGCAGGGCTTATGTAAGCTGAGGGGAATTTTGGCAGTCCCTTGAAGCTTCACACACTTTGTTTGGAAGTGTGAGATATTAATTACAGAAAAAGCTGGATGACAGCACTCATCCCCGCGACAGTGCCATGCCAACCATCTGTAGCGGCGGAGACCAGTTTCCTCCTGAAGCCCCCCTTCCTTGCCTCAAAGCCTTTATCTTCTCCACTTAGCTCGAGCCAGGGCTTCTGGCTTCTTAGGGAGAACTCTGAGATCTTCTAAAATACAGGGTTAACTGTGTGGTAAGATCGTAGGACTAAAAGATAGCTTATGAGAATTAATTAGCAAGTTACCTTCCCTTAGAGTCCAGGAAAATCCTATCGGTCTTAACTGTACAAAGGGGAAGTCATAGGTCTCTCAGTGGGTCGTGACCCCTTTAGGGGTCACACAGCAAATATCCTGCATATCAGATACTTACATAGAATTCATAACAGTAACAAAGTTACAGCTCTGAAGTAGCAATGAAAATAATTCTATGGTTGGGGGTCACCACAGCACGGAAGAACTGTAATAAAGGGTTGCAGTGATGGGGAGGTTGAGAACCACTGCTATAGAGGCCCATGTCTGAGGAGACACCTTGGGACAGCAGAGCTTCAGCCCAAATCAACTGTGCCCAGCTTTGGAGGCGTGGAGGAGCAGAGGAATACATTATCTCAGGAACTACTTTTGTGACTTTTCTTCTTTCTCTGTGATGTAATTCTGTGCATCCTGCTTTCTAGACTCTGAGGATTCTCTCTCTCTCTCTCTCTCTCTCTCTCTCTCTCTCTCTCTCTCTCTCTCTGTGTGTGTGTGTGTAAGGATCTGTATGTGTGAACATGTATGTGCATGTTCACATGTGGACAGGTGTCTTTCTTTATCATTTTCTATCCTATTTTTTCGAGACAGAGTCTCTCACTGATCTTGGGTGTGTGTGTGTGTGGGCACACACGTATGTGCACAAGCACGCACACATGTGTCATTCTGTCTGTCTGTGTTTGTATGTGTTGCGTATGTGGAGGTACGCCTGTATGTGACTGTGTGTCTATGTGTCTGTTGTATATGCAGGTGTGTATCTGTATGTGTCTGTCTGTCTGACTATTATGTCTCTATGTATCTCTGTATGTGTTGTGTGTATATGTTGTGTGTATACAGGTATGTGTATGAGTGTGTAGGAGGTATGTGTACGAGTATGTAGGCCAGGAGATAACCCTAGGTATCATTTGGCTTTTCTTCTTGGATTTCCAAGACAGAGGTTTACTCTGTGTAGCCCTGGCTGTCCTGGAACATGTTCTGTAGACCAGGCTAGCCTCAAACTCAGAGATCCACCTGCCTCTGCCTCTGCCTCTGCCTTCTGAATGGTGGAATTAAAGATGCGCAACACTACCAGCATGCCCAATGACAATTTATTTGCCTTTTTAAAGACATCTCTTACTGACCTGGAGCTCACCAAGAGGCTTTGGAACTGCCTGGCCATCGAGTCCCCAGGATCTGCCTGTCTGTCCCCACCTACCCAGTGCTGAGACTGGGAACTAAGGCCACCACCCACAGCATTTTTTTTCTCACGGGTTCTGGGGAGGGAGCTCAAATCCTCATGTTTTCAAGGAAGCTCTCCATCTCCTGGGCTTGCTTCCAAGCCCTTTCCTGTAATCTTCTGCCGTCCTTCAGTTCTAACTTAAGAGCCATTTGTACCTTTTATAGAAAAATCTTCCCACCAGAAACCCTGGCTTATGGTGTTAATTTTGGTTTAAGATGCAGTTCTTAATATTTAAGAACTATTGCCTACAAAGGAATAGATAATTACATTAAGCAAGCATCATACTGTCTCTTACACAGGGATGCCTTTTCCAGATCCCTTCAGGATGCTTGGGAACATTCTCCGTGCCTCCAGTTCACTTTTGTGTGGCTGCACTGGGGGTCTGGGCTATTCTAGAATGTCAAGTAAATCCTACTCATTCTCTAAATTACAAAACCCCCTCTCAGACTCATCTCAAGTTTCCCCACCTATCAAGCTTTGCCAGCGCCACCCGCAGTGGACCAGTCCTTTAAGTCTTTTTTTGTTTCCAGCACTGAATTTGGATGGAGGACAGTAAGACTTGTCTCCTTGTTTCCCATGAATGTACCTGCCTTAGCACTCTTAAGGGTGAACTTTATGAAATCAGGGTCCCCATTACTCCTCCCATCCTGAGGACAGTTTGTCACTGGAGATTTGGCAGTTGCCAACTAATTGACAGTCACATAGAACCAAGCCCATCTGAAAGGAGCACTGTAAAACAGATAAACTTGACACAAAAGGAGCCTTGGTAAAATTCTCCTCGTTGTTAGAGTGAAATGTTTGGGCTTTTGTACTCTTCCTGGGTAAGAGGTCAGAAGATGAAGATGTGACTGAGACCAGAGGTATGTAAAGAAGTGGAGCATTTCTAGGCAAGCCTTGGGACGTATGTTGTGTGTCTGTCCCTGTCAGCACTGCTTCCACTTCATCGCTGTGTGACCTCCTCATCTGTGGCTCTTCCACTGAGGAGACTCAGACTGCATCTCCAAGTCCAGTATGCCTGGTTTGAATTCCACCTCTGCTATGCTCTCCCCATCCATAGCCTTGAATAAGTAAGGATTTCACTTCTCTGTGCTTTGGGGGCAGTCAGTCTTGACTTCATAGAATCGTTGTAGGGTCCGGTAGGTTGTGTGGATAACGCCCTGCGTGTGGGTTCTGATTACCACCCATTTATCAAGGCTCCTTCCTTTCTAGAATCCTCAGTCACCACACTGGATGATCCTATGTTGTTCTCTAATTTTTCTTGGAGTAGTTTTATCCCCATTCTTATTTCTTATGCTCTCATCTATCGCGTAAGAGACAAGAGGCCAAGATCAAACACACAACAATACCAGCACTCTGTCACCATCAAGGTAACTGAGCCCCAAATCAGCACCCCAGAACACTCCAAATTAAACACTGATAAAATAAATACCTCTCATATAAAAACAAAAAAACCTCTCACACCATGCACTGTTGATTCTTTCTTTGTTGCTGTTGTTGTTCTGTTTTTTTTTTGGTTTTTTTGTTTTGGTTTTTCGAGACAGGGTTTCTCTGTGTAGCCCTGGCTGTCCTGGAACTTACTCTGTAGACCAGGCTAGCCTCGAACTCTCGAACTCAGAAATCCGCCTGCCTCTGCCTCCCAAGTGCTGGGATTAAAGGCGTGCGCCACCACCGCCCGGCTGCACTGTTGATTCTTAGCATGTGCCTAGATATAACAATCCCTGATATCTGTTTTATAAGCCCACCCTTAAACAAAGAAGAGCTAAGAAGGTCAGAAAAAAAAAGTTAAATTTTTGAACAACAGCAATTAACATAATTAAAAAGTAGAATTATGCTCTGATGGTTCTCAAGTGGCAAAGACGTTGGAGCCGACCATGGTAGGAGTCAGTTTTCCCTTCACTGTCGTGGGGCAGAAGAGGCAGGGGACCGTGCCAGCAGACAGAAAAACTGGTAAAGTTGTAGCAAGTTCAGAACCCCATCAGTCTCATAATTGAGAACGTCAGGAGTCCAGGTTCCTGTCCTGGAGCACGTGACCATGGCACGCCACTAAGAGGACCATAACAACCAATCACATAGCATAAAAACCTACAGTATGGCGGTGCTGGAAGAGAGCCTTCTACAGACTTAGGTGCAGCTCTGTATGGTGAATCAGCCCCTCCCTCCACCCCTGCCCATTGGTCCTTGATGAAGGACCATGCTAATGAGGTATCTAGATAGGACCGAGTGTTCAGCCAATGAGCTTCCCTTCCTGGGCATCCCTTCCTGCAAAAAATGTATTAATGTTTCATCCTGAGTAAGAGGTCTCATCTTCCATGAATAAGACAGTTTGGACAACTAAAGGCTGTCTCCTTCATCAAGGATCACTTGGGGTGTGTGTGGGGGTGGGGAGGGATGGCTCATCATACAGAGTTGCACCTAAGTCTCCTGTGGAAGGCTCTCTTCCGCCCCTCTACACTCCTGGCACTCAATCGTAGCTAAGCCAGATTCCCTCTTCCCCTAGTCCTGGGCTTATCATGGCCTGAAGGCTCTCACTCCCAGCACCTCGAAGTCCCCAGCGGCTGAGTGCACAGAGGTTTGCGAAACACAGCACTCATCCTAGACCCCACGGCCCTGCTGATCTCACCCAAGAAACACGGGCTGGGACCCCATGGTCAGCAATTTGCGGCAGAGTTGTAGACCCTGTGACTTCCTGTTTTTCTAACAGCTCCTAAGTGTGCTGCCGATTCCCCCAGAAACTTGCTAATTGTTGAGAAAACAACTTATTTATATGGAAAAGTCCTGTAGCTTGGATTTCAAATTAATTATATGATACCAGAAAGAAACAAGATAAAAGAAAAAGTCAATGTTACCAGAGTTATGAATGGGAACATTTTATTTGAAAACATTCTCAAAATTGAATAATGTTTATGAATGACCACTTAACACAAATTGTAGTGAAATCTTCCTTTAGCACGTGTTTTATCAAGCATTCTCTGTTAACAGTGCACTGTCTTTATGTCTTTATGGGAATATGGTGGTGAATGAGATATAATTGTTCTCCTCTTGGGACATAAGATAGGAAAGTCTGTCTAGTAAGACCTTCTATGATGATGGAAAAAGTCTGTTGTTTAACACTGAAGTCAGTTCCCACTGAAGGTTATCAAATACTCCAAGTGTGACCAGTGTGCTTGAAGTGGAATTTTAAATGTATTTGATTGTAACTAACTTAAAGTCAGCATGTGGCTGGTGGCTACCGTATCAAGCAGATCAGTCCTGGGGCCAAGCATTGGGAGGTGTACAAGGTTTTCCAGAACTATCCTGTCAGAGTGATTCAGAGGAGGGCCTCAAGGACCTGTGATTATTAGACAAAGATATCATTAATTCAGACATTTTAAAGAGCCTTCTCATTAAAACACACGTGTTGCCCAGCCACAAACCCAACTTCAGCAAAGAAACCTGATTTGATCCAGCTGAGTTTGAAAGCCACGAGACCTGTTTACTGCTTTACATTCTTCTCATCATCCCAAAGGAGAGTCACTTGGCACAGCCTTGAAGAGAAAATGGAGGGCGGATGGTGGCAGAGTCACTATGACTCGCCCATGTCTTCACTCCCTGCTGTATGTGTGTACATATACTACATAAAAATATATAACTGTGTGGTAACCTGCTCTCCACACAGGAAAGAACGCAGAAATGTCAACAGCTTTGAGTATTACATGTACTTGGCCCTGCACATTCATTCTCTCTCTATACCAGATGTTCTTTGGAATTCATTTTGAATGGTTTGTGTCCTCAGCAGGGAGAACCAAATGGAAATTTCCAGATACCCTGAGGTATGTTCTGGAGATCCAAGGCACTTAGTAGGACATAGAAATGGTACTTTAAAGTCCCACTGAAAAGTTGTGAAGTGGGAAAGGTATGGGTTGAGGAGCTGTGGGTCCAGCCTGGAGCTTGGGGGTGGAAGTATATTACAGTAAGTCTACATTTCTGAGCTCTGGCTTCTTCCTTAGCCAGACTAAAGAGCCATATCAAACTCAGGCTTCTCCTAGCTTCCTTTCAGCATCTCTGATGAAACACTTTGACCAATAGCAATTTAAGGGAACAAATGGTTTATTTTGGCATGCAGGTCACAGTCCATCATTGGGGAAAGTCTGGGCAGAAAGTTAAAGCAGAAACCACGGAGGAACTGCTGCTTGCTGGCTCACTCACAAGTTCATACTTTCTTATACAGCACAGGACCACCTGCCTAGGGAATGGTGCTGCCCACAGTGGGCAGGGACTTCCATACCAATGAACAATTAAAACACTCCCTAAGGACATACCCACAAACCAATGTATTCCCTTGAGACTCTGTTCTTGTGTGACTCTACCCTATGTCAAATTGACAGTTAAAGCTAACTAGAAAAAGGCCAAAGATGAGACAGCCAAGCATGGCCCCCAGCCATTATTTTCTCTTTACTGTTTAAGTAGATCCGAGAGAGGGCTATTTTTCCTAGGGACAACTGAACCAGGCTCTTTGTAGCATCAGCCATGGTCATCTACCTGGAATGGGGTCAATATGGACATCAGTGAAATAGAGTACAGATGGGATTTTCACCGTGCATGCGTCCATGGGTAGCAAACGGTATGGGAATGGGCGGGTCACTTTGGTGAAACTGTGTAGCACAAGACACAAGCCTTGCCAGGACTGGCCTGCGTATCATGATCTTTCAGCAGGGTCTTGGGTTGTTCTCTCCTCTCGATGACAAATAAAGACAAACATCTCCGTTCCTAGGTCTGGAGTTTTCCTGTGGTTACTGCTGTTCTTAGGAGAAAGAACTGACATAGAGCCACAGAGTGTGTGGTTGCTTCCAGCTCTAGGAAAGGGGCGGCACAGAGGAAATGAAAACAGACTCTGAGGAACAGCACAGAGAAAGGTGAAGTGGCGGCTTCTCCTGTCCTTCTCAGCTGCCAGCAGCACATACCTAAGCCCAGTCAGTAAGGTTACTTCCTTCAGGCGGGGTTGTGTTGCTCTCCACAAAGGAGGAAGCAAGGGGAGGAGAGCTGTTTTCCTCAGGACCGGCTTCCTGTTGGAGGTGGGTGGAGCTCCATGATGGTGGTGGGTGGGGCTCCCTGCTTAGTGGTAGGTGGGGCTCCCTGTGGGAGGTGGGTGGGGGTGGGGCTCCCTGCTTAGTGGTGGGTGGGCCTCCCTGTTGGAGGTGGATGGGGCTCCCTGCTGATGGTGGGTGGGGCAATGATCATTTGCCTCCTTCAGCACTGTTGAAAGCTTGATCCTCCTCAAGGAACGCGAGTTCTATGTGGGTCTCTCCACTGAGCCCCTAGGATGATTCTTCAAGGAACTGTGTTCCTTGGTCAAATCCCTCGGAAGTGCATTAGGATGCAGATTCCAGACTCCTACACCAGAGCTGCCATATTGGAATTTTGGGTTTGGAGTCTGCCCTGCAATTTCATTCCAAGAGCAAACATTTTGAATAGGAAAAGCACCCAGAGCATGGTCCTCACAGCAAGCCTCCCCTCCTCATTATGCGGCAGGAGGGAGGTTCTGGAGTTGGGGGAGGGTGGGATGCTGATAGCGTGCTGGGAAGGACCAGCAGTCATGTTAACCTGTCCTAGTGCTGGGTCAACTCCTAGGTCCTCAGATTCCTCCTTGCCTCCTTGATGGTGCATAGAGACTGGGGGATATTTGGACTTCAGAGCCCATGAATCCGTCCCCACAGTTGGTTCCGAGCAGTTTTACCTTGATGCTTATATATTTCTTCACCGGAGTGGCTTGATTTCTTATTTATGAAATTGGAAACAGTTATACATGCACATTTATTTATTTTCCATGTTTTATGCACACACACACATTTTATACTGGCAATAAACTAGATAACAGAAAATGAAACATATTGAACGTCTCCTCTGCGTGCCAAAGGTCTTTATTAATCTAAACCCACACACAAGACAAAGGTCAGGGAATTTTCTTTCTAAAGCTGGTATCAGATTTGTGGTTCTGCCCCCAAACCGCTCAGAACTCAGAGTCATGAAGACGGACTATCATGATCTTTCAAAGCCTTCATTTCTTCCCCCTGAAAGGACAGCCAGCTAAGACGCATTTTCTAAATCCCCCTTCCCATCAACAGTTCCCAAGCTGATTAGTGTTCAGCTCACTGTTCCTCTTTCCTGATTACTAAAGGGCCTTTGATTCCTTTGGCTTTGCAGAATTGATTTGGCAATAAACCAATCAATTAAGAGTGTCCAAACATAGTTTCCTATTTATTTTTAGAGCAAGCACATCTTGGCTGGATACAGATCCCAAACTTCCTCAGCTTCCCAAATAGTTAGTGTGTCTTTAAGAGAGCAGGTGCACTTGAGGGAGACAGAGAGGCCACTCAGCCTGCCTGATATCTCCTGGGTTGCTGAGCCACAGGAAGAGTCTGGGAAGGGTGCCACAGACTTTCACTCTCTTGCATCCCTGAAATGATATGGCTAACGCAGAGCCAGTTTTGTGGACTCTGTGACCTCAGAAGCAAACAGCTATTAATCAGGCCAGGGATTTATTGAATAGTATCTGCTGTGCCTGGGGCAGAGTCTCAGGTAATAAGCCCTCCTGTTCTAACTCCACTTCTTAGTCATTATCCCATGTGACTTCCCCAGTGCAAAAGCCAAAGACGGCCAGTGACCCCACTGTCAAGTCAGTACAGTGACTCAGAGAAGGATGCTGTCTTGTGTCCAATCCCAAGGCCATGTGTGGCCTAGGACTCCACCCTTCTGTGTCCTGGGCCTGCGGCAGCCTACTCTCTGGTAGCTTCCTTATGGATCTTTTTGAAGGCAGGAGTCCTCTTTGGTATCCTCTCCAGTTCTGTCAAATCCTGCTGGACAGACTCAACCGACTGGTGTCTTAAGGAACACGCACAGGGGGAAGCATGGAGCTTCTCTGAGTTTGGGATCCGGCCAATGGAGAGTTTCACTTTCTAAGACAAACCACAGGAAATAATTAAGTGACTGACGATTATCCTCAGACTCCTCAACTCTCAGCCAGCCAGCCGTCATACCCCTTGTATCTGTTCTAGAAGGAAATCCTATGATGCGCTGTGATGAGCCAAAGGCAGATGATCTGTACGGTCAAGTGGAGCATGGACTTTCATTTTCTGTCACCTGCTGGCCTAAGCCTCTAGGCAGGTTCTAAAAAGTGACAATGGCCCACCGTGCTGGCCAGTATTATCTTAGCTTGGCATGAGGCAGAGTTATTTTGGAAGAGAGAACCTCAATTAGAAAATGTTCCCACACCGGGCAGTGGTGGCACACGCCTTTAATCCCAGCACTTGGGAGGCAGACGAAGGTGGATTTCTGAGTTCCAGGCCAGCCTGGTCTACAGAGTGAGTTCCAGGACAGCCAGGGCTACACAGAGAAACCCTGTCTCGAAAAAACAAAACAAAACAAAAAAA
Organism: Grammomys surdaster; assembly: GCF_004785775.1. Lineage (NCBI taxonomy): Eukaryota > Metazoa > Chordata > Mammalia > Rodentia > Muridae > Grammomys > Grammomys surdaster. The sequence goes on along the minus strand of NW_021604568.1, from coordinate 15,843,177 downwards.
AAGAGAGAGAGAGAGAGAGAGAAAGAAAGAAAGTGTCCCCTCTAGATCAGCTGGTGGAGAAAGTTTGTGGTACTTTTTTTTTTTTTTTTTTTTTTGATTTCTAACTGATGTGGAGGAGCCCGGCTCACTGTGAGTAGCTAGTGGTCCTGCTGCCATAAGGAAGCAGAACAAGCTAACTACTAAGAGTAACTGCAAGCAGCACTCCTCCCTGGCCTCTGAGACACTTCCTGCCTTAGCCTTCTTTGGTGATAGGCTGTGGTGTGGAAGTATAAGAGACATTAACCCTTTGTTCCCCGAGTTGCTTTTGGCCATAGTGTTTTCTTAAAGAAATAGAAGTCTAAGATAGCCACAGAGATAGACCCAGTTGCTACAAGAACTCAGCGGGCCCCTGGAACCCTGTGCATCCAAAGGAGACTGCCATACAGGAAAGGGCCAGACAAAAGCAGAAGAAAGAACACACACCATCTCCTTTGCCTGTAAAATGTTGTCACGCTTTCTGTGTGCTGTCTCTAGCCCACCCCTCTGCCTGCCTTCCATCTTTCTCCACTGTAGCCCAACAGATATGGCTGGCTCAGGTATGTCAGCCACAGTAGATGCCTGCCGTTGCCCCCACAGGTCCCTTTCCAACAGTTCTTTCTTCTTCCAAGAACCAAGTGCTTAAATTTTTAAAAGAGGATTGGCTATCTACTCTCACATAAACGAAGGGAGCCAGGAGTGGTGGAGGGAACGGAATTTTCTGATCCTCTAGATCAGAGGCTCTCAGGCTTCCCAATGCTGTGACCCTTTAATACAGTTCCTCATGGCGTTATGACCCCCAGACATAAAATTACTTCCGTTGAGACTTCATAATTATAATTTTGCTGCTGTTATGAATCATAATGTAAATATCTCATAGTCAGGATATCTGACACATGACCCCTGTGAGAATGTCGCTTGCTTCCCAAAGGGGTTGTGGCCCATAGGCTGAGAACCACTGCTCTAGATAGTCATGTTGGTGGACACCGGTAGTGGTCAGTCCTATGTAGCTGTTCTCAGGTAGAGTGAGGAAAACAGAAATAGCCCAGGAGAGGTGCAGTCTAGACTGGCAGTCACAATGACGCATATGCAGCCACGCCCAGGCGGAGGATTCGATGAGAGTCAAAACCCTCTTCCTGACTGCTGAACACATATCTGAGTCTTTGGGTCAGAGTAACGTTCAGCAGCTTCTGGAAGGTGCATGTCGGTTCTTTTATGGTTTTTGTTTGTTTGTTTGTTTGTTTGTTCTTGTTTTGTTTTAACCGTTTGTCTGAGTGTGGACTGTTGGCAGATGTCGTGAATTATAAGTTACCAGACTATTGGACTAAGACCCTCAAACCGAGCTCTTCTGTGCATCAGGGATTGAAATCTCTAGCCAAGTATCATGGCCTCTGAGGAAGCCTCCTGCCCTCCCTCTGAAGATCAGTCTATTCTCCCTCTCATGTCTCAAGCACATACTGTGCTCTTAAGAAGTTCCGACTGTACTTGTTTTTAATCCACTGATCTAGGAGCTACTTAAATGTAAGCTGAGGCCATCTTAGTAGCCTTAGAACAAACAGCATCCAGGATAGCATAGTAGGATGCTCAGTAAATGATGAGGAAATGAATGAATGAATGAATGAATGAATGAATGAATGAATGAATCCTGGCCCTGCCAGTAGCTAGGTGTGTGTGTACTTTAGTCACACACCTGACTGGTCTTCGTCTTTTACATAATAGCAATAATAACTGTTTTCATCCAACTGGCAGGCTTACGGAGTGATGAAGAAGAGACGAGATGTGTCCTTAATATGCATAACACGTAACAGCAGATCTAGAGCCTAAAGAGGGGTCTCTAGGGTCGCGGTTTGAAGAAAGATCAAGTCAAGGGTCTGTTTTCAAAGAACGTTAACTGGGGAGTCCCATATTTGGATGTAAGTGCTTTATAAAAGACAAATGTGAATAATTGAAGCCCAGCAGGCTGAGACTTTCCTCCAGGCACATCCCAGAGATCCAAGGAGTGCAGTTTGAAAACTGTAGGAATGGATGAATGAATGGATGGATGGATGAATGAATGGATGGATGGATGGATGAATGGATGGATGGATGAATGAATGGATGGATGGATGAATGGATGGATGGATGGATGGATGGATGGATGGATGGATGAATGGATGGATGAATGGATGGATGGACGGATGAATGGATGGATGGATGAATGGATGGATGGACGGATGAATGGATGGATGGATGGATGGATGGATGGATGAATGGATGGATGGACGGATGAATGGATGGATGAATGGATGGATGGACGGATGAACGGATGAATGGATGGATGGATGGATGGATGGATGGATGAATGGATGGATGAATGGATGGATGGACGGATGGATGGATGGATGGATGGATGAATGGATGGATGGATGAATGGATGGATGGATGGATGAATGGATGGATGGATGGATGGATGGATGGATGAATGGATGGATGGATGGATGAATGGATGGATGGATGGATGGATGGATGAATGAACAAACGAACAAATGAATGAATGAATGAATGGGTCCTTGCTCTGCTCCTCACTTTACAGAGATGCTAAACACAGAGAAGATGGTGCCTATCCAAAGGTCTCTGGGCTCAAAATCAAAGTGGGCTAAGAAGGGATGAACACCATGGAGACTGAACTAGCCAATGAGACCACGTAAATACAGGTTAGCTCTTTAAAGACAGATGCTGAGTGTTGAGCCACACATTATGTGGAATTTTAGTAATAACTCCATGCAGAAGGCACATCGATGTCAGATTCTCAATGAGAAAACAGACACACAGAAAGAGGAGCCTCTTAATGTTGCATGGGCAACACAGGTCAGACTAAGGTCATAGTGACTGTGTGGAGCAGATGCTCTGTGCTAGAAACACAGCAAGCATGTCACAGCATGCGATACCACTTGATTCTTCAACAACTGGTGCAGTCGGTGTCCTGACTTTGCCAGTTTTACAAAAAAACAAGGCGTAGACTGCTTTAAGGGGGATACAGTCCACACGCTAGTCTGAGTCCACGGGAGCTCTTCCTGTCATCTCACGGTGTTTGACTTCAAGAAACCCAAAGCCTTCTCTCCTAACCAGAACTTTCCCCAATAGTACTTGACTAAAAGGTAGACGCTATCATGGTCTGAGTAGGTCTGAGACCCCACCTGAGACACTGATCTTGTCGCTCCTGTCACCAACTTGGTCTGGCCAGGGCTGAATCACAGGACTCACCTCCTTCTGGATACATCGGGTTAGAAACAAGGACACCTCCTCCAGGCTTTGAGGCTTCAGGTCATTCACGGCCAAGATGTGATCTCCATAGTAGAATAAGCACCCTAGTCGGGGAGGGCCTTCCCATCGAGCCACACTGCAGGGGGAACACAATATCCAACAGGGAAGTAAGGCGGAGCTCACTAGAGGAGCGGGAATTGGCATGCTCACTCTGAGTTCATTCGGAGCTGAGCCAGCTGAGTCGTCCCACATGGCTGGCCATCTCCTCTCTCTGTTTGGATTGACTTCTTTCCCTTCACACTTTCCTCTCTCTCAAGCCCTGCTCCAAGAAAAGCACCCATGAAGGCCCTGCCAAACCCAGTCCCTTGTTTTGCTTGTAGTGAATCTCTCCTGTCCCAGGACTTATAATTACACACAGTGGGAAAACTTTGGTTGTAGCTTTGATAAGACATACTTTTTCTACTTACTTATTCATGCGGCTATCCTTTTTGCCTGGCTTTGTGACCCTGGGATTATAGACCTACCCCCGTTTGTTTCCTTAGTTGGTGTTTTAAATTTTATAAGTCCACAGTTCCAAGGAAACAGGATGATCAATAAATGCCTGACAGAAGCGAGCACACAGCGCCGCTCAATGGCCATCTAATGAGTAAATAGTGAATGGACAACTCTGTGAGCTTGGCCTTGGCAAGCTAGTTGCAAGCCTTAGACTGCAAAAATTTGGAAAGATGGAAAGTTATGACATTGTGGTGTATTCTTTATGTTAAAGAATTATTGTGTAAAATTCCAATCTTCTAGGGCTGGAGAGATGGCTCAGTGTTTAAGAGCACTGGCTGCTCTTTCAGAGGACCGCCCCCCAACCCCCGACCCCTGCCCTTGGGTACAATTCCCAGCATCTACATGGCAGCTCACAACTGTCTGGAACTGGAGTTGCAGGGAATCTATGGCACCAGGCACATATATGGTGCACATATCTGTGCATGCAGGCAAAATACCCATACACATAAAATAGAATAAATAAATATTTTTGATCTTCCACTAAAATGAACTTAGCAGGCTTATTTATTTGGCGATGTGGGGAAATACAGTCTCACTATGTAGTAAAGCTGTCCTTGAACCTGCTATGAAGCTCAGGTTGACCTTGAACTCTTCATCTAGGGTATGAAGAGTACTGGTTTGTGTCACCATGCCTAGTCACTGTCTACAAGGATTATAGAATCGGAATATTGCAATTATGCTAGAAAATGTCTGCCACACAGACTTTGTGTTAAGAGTTTTGGAGTAGAGGTTTTCACTGGGGTATGGGACTCATAGATCCTCCTTGACATCTTTTTCTTTTAGATCCCATTAACTTTTTCTCTTTTGATTCATTAAATATTCATTCTGCTGTGCCTGGGAATGGCACCCTTGACATTCACGCTCCTTTGAAGAATCAGAAACATTCTGATTGGTGGGCTGTGTGGTCCTCTTAAACGTACCCCCCAAAAGCTGACCTCACATAGAGCAGTACAATCTTGTCTCCCATCCTCTCTGGGGCAAGCACTGTAGTCTGTCCAACATCATTTTTGTCAAATGTGGTATTTCAGAATAAGAGTCTCCCCCACCCTTGACTCCTGTTTATTCCCCATCATTCACGGTTCCCACCTACCATATCCGTCCTGCTGCTTCTACCAGAGCAAGATAGTTGATGGCATCCCGAGGGGAGAGGAACACGTTCAGAGTCTCCACTTGGCTCTCATCGGGGATGTTGCTGAGACAGAAAACATTTGTGTAAGTCACATCGAACAGCCAACTGTCCCTGGCTGTGAATGATGCTTTCAGAGTACACTTTTGGCCTTCTGTTTCTGAGGTAACATTTTCCAGCTAAACCTTGTCCAGAACATATGAAGAAAAAATATATGAATTTAAGGCACTGAACGTCATTCATTGTATCCTTTCCTGCCCGTCTTGAGATGTGGTAGCAGACGGCAGACAATGAGGAAGGAGGCAAAACTGGACTGAGTGAGTTTATTCCCATGTCCATCAGGTCAGTTTGCGTATTTGTCTTCCTGAAAATATTCCGTACAAAAGGACATGCAAAGTGGCTAAGATTACAACTAACCGGACCACCCAGAGCTCCCAGGGACTAAACCACCAACTAAAGAGTACACATGGAGGGAGCCAGGACTCCAGATACATATGTAGCAGAGGATGGCCTTATCTGACGTCAATGAGACGGGAAGGAGGCTCAATGCCCCAGCATAGGGGGATGTTAGAAGGCTGAGGTGGGAGTGGGTGAATGGGTGGAGGAACACCCTCATAGAGGCAAAGGGGAGAGAGAGGAGGGATGGGATGGGGGTTGTGGTGGGATAAACGGGGAGGAGGATATCATTTGAAATGTAAAATAATAGTAATAATAACAATAATAATAACAATAATAATAACTATCTTATCATGTGCTCTGGACATCACCTAGGTCCTACTCAGAACCTCAGGAGACTTGCCTGCCCACAGGATGTTCAGGGGAGAGGTTGGTGATGCCCTAATCAAATCAGTGTGGTCCAGGTATAGGGTTAAAAAGACTGGCCAAGGGGAAAATGTCACCATAGTTGGAAATGCCACTCTCACCCCAGGGACCACTCCTCTTCCCTCTCTCAGCCACTGCCTACACTCACAACATCAGTGACACTGAAGTGTATCAGGTTCTCAGCTGACTGGGAAACTTTGAGTTATATTTGAAGATAAAGTGTGTTTAAGGCATCTGCCTCCCTCTTAGGGCCCATGAAGTTTTAGAAATCAGAGCTTTACTTGAGTAGTATAGACAATTTCACAACAGTTAGTGGGGCGGACCCCTTTTGGCCATCTGTGGTTCGTGCTTCCGAATCGGCAGGTGAAAGATATGGATCGTTTCCTGTGTCATGTTCTTGGTGAGGAAGCCCGAGCTCTGACGTCTCTGGAGAAATTTGGAATTCGGGTTGGTCGTCGGCTGGTGCAGAGGTTGATTCTTTGAGGACACTGGAGTATAAGAAGTTAATAGGGTCCTCTGTTTACACACATTCATTGATACATTCATTGATAGCTTTCCTCTGTATCCATCAAATATAAGCATCTAACAGCCATTAACAGCCGTGTGAGGACTAACAAAGTCCAGAAGTCTACACAAGCCTCGGAACCCCACCACAGGCAGAGCCAAACATGCTTTCCTTCTAAAACTGTAGTCAAAATGACCGTTTAGAGGGTCAGGAGGACGGAGAGAGAGAGTGACAGACATAAAATCTAGTAGATTTCTGTAAATAGAAATGTCCTGAGGATGTCCCAAGTGGGTTTCTGTGGGTGAAGAAACCACATTTTCTTCTCTTAAGTCCACAGGTTGAACACCCTTCACCTGAGCACCTGAACTCTGGAAATGTTCAGTGACAGAATGATTCTACAAAGGGAGAACTCCACACCATCAGGCTCTCCTTCATAATGAAGCAATCTCAAAACAATTTTGCATAAGATTATCATAAGGTATATGTATGAAGCATGTGTGTATTTCATGGTTAATGAGTTCTACTCCCTGAGAGATATTATTATGAATATGCAGCTATTCCAAAAACTAAAAAAAAAAAAAAAATTCTGATTCCCAAAACATTTATAACCCTATGCATTTCAAATAAAGGATACCCAACCTGTATCAATCAATAGTATGTGATGATGATATAGTCTTTGGTGATGTTTTGTAGCAATTTGTCAATAGTCAAACAAATGAGCTGGGGGCTAGAGAGATGGCTCAGTGGGTAAAGTGTTTGCCATGTAAGCAGTTGGACCTCAGCTTGGATCTTCAGAGCCCATGGAAAGTCAGGCATGGTAGCGTGCCTCTGAAGTCCCGGTGCTTCTGTGACAAGATGGGATGTGGAGAATCATGGGAAGCTAATGGTGGAAACAACAAGAGGCCCTGACTCAAACAAAGTAGGTGAGGACCAACACCCAAGGTGTCCTCTGACCTCCAACCTCTGACCTCTGACCTCCGACCTCCGACCTCCGACCTCCGACCTCTGACCTCTGACTTCCACAGGTAGCATAAGTGCACCTCTCTCTCTCTCTCTCTCTCTCTCTCTCTCACACACACACACACACACACATGCGCATGCACACCATTCACATAAATAAACACATACCCTCCCTCACACAAAGGTTAACACAGTGACCTGGTAGTAACTGCTCCATTAGAAGCAGTATTTAAGAAAGCCATTCCACTCACCAGGATCTCACCGCTCTCATTGACACGTAATCGCTCTCCACTCTCTTGAACCCTTGGTCTGGACTGTCGGATTCAGTAGAGTCATCAGAATCATTGGATCCAGCAATATTCTCCAACTAAAGACAAGAGGAACAGATGGAAGGATACAGGTCTGCCGCTGACCAGCCACCTCCTCATCTCATGTCACGCTTCTCTGCATCTGGAATAACACATCTTCCATTGCAGGGGGAGTGCTTCTTCAAGGAATATCAACCAGCCTTAACCACAGGAGACTGAACCACCACAGTTTCTGTCAGATTCATAGCCTATCATGCCCCATTCCAGACACACGTATTCTATTGGGAAGTATAGATTTTCCTTTCTGCTTCATCCCGAGCCAACGAATGCCATGAACCTTTCCCCCAGGCGGTTGAGTCTATGAATCATGGAAGCTAACTGGGCCAAAGGCTAGCCACATGGCCGCTCACAAACTCTGACGCTTCCTCTCACATTTGCCATTGACTTCTCATTGGAGCCTCCCAGTCAAGGCAGTCTTCAGCACAGCGGCCTCCTCGCCAGAGGCTCTTCCAGACGTCACATTCACACTGTCTTCCCCACCTTCCTCATGCTCTTCTCTTCTCTTGCCCAGTGAAGTCCTGCTCAGTCATCCCCGGTTCTTGAATCACCTCAGCCCTCCTGACTTTTATAGAGTTTCGTCTACTTCCCCAGACGCCATAGTCCACAGAGGCTCTGCAGTTCATCCTTACCACACGCCTGATGGCTTGGTTGTCCCAGATAAGTATTTTTGGTGAAAGAAGTGTTCTATGCTTAAGAAACATTGGACAACACCTCTGCAACCCTCTTGGTAACTTATAATACAGGATGTCATACCGCGGGCTCTGAGGACTTTGCTGTACGGATAGCTTGTATAATTTAGCACATCCATAACCAACCTGACCCCAGAATCCCTCCCTAAGTGAACATGTCACTGTCTAGTAGAAAACCTTCAATTTTGGAGATGTCTCAACTCTCTGGCCACCATTTTGTTCTCCTGCCCAGCCTTCCCCCCACATCCTCTATCTATCTGTGTGTACCACAGATACCACTTCGTGGCCAATGTGCCCAAAAGTCAACTCATGTTTCACCACTTCCCTGCCCACAGCATAAAGTCAACTTAGAACTCACTGCCTGTAATGGGCTGGCTCTTTTGTTCTGTTAATTTTCTACTCTGCCGTTCACATACTCTGAACAATGGCTTACCTAAGCGATTGGCCAGATACGGATGTCAGTGGTCTCTGAGGCCTGCTTTGAGTCAAGAGGAAAGAGCAACCTGCCCTAGATCCAGTGCCTCCCTGTGTAGCACTATCTTTGGAAACTGAGGCTACAGGCTCTGTAAGCAAGAGGACAATGAGGCTTATCACTGTGTCCACCAGGCTGAGCACAGAGTGGGGTCTAGCACTCAGGACTTCTAGCTATCAGCAGGCTGTTCCATATACACCCACGGCTGATTACCCAAGGACTTTTACTTTTTTCTTTTCAGTCTAGAAAAAATAGAAAGACTGCTAAGTTCCAAACTTAATCCGCCAAGCAGTTAAATGTTATCTTCTTTATAGAACCTTCTCTGATCTTCTGCCTGGAAACCAGCTCTCTCTTCCCCTAACTGTTACAACCCAGACACCATAGAAGCATATGTCTTGTGCTATGGTTGGCACCTATTCATGTGCCAGCATGGCGAGCCAGCCATCCGCCTCTGTCAGCTTTGCCTTTGTGCCTCCTGATTTCAGCCTGTTGGCTCTGCAGCAGCGTGTGACAGAGGCTGGGCACACATGTTGAAGGAATGAGTGCTTAGTGGGGTGGGGCAGGATAAAGTAGGGTGGAGCAGGACGGGGCAGGGTGGGGGGGGACTTACCTCTAAGCAGGCGCTTCGGGGAGTGAGATAGTACTCCTCTTCTTCTGTGTCTTGAGTGGGATCTGAGTGGAAGTCATGTCCATGATGCTGATGAGCGTGCCTGAGTCTTTGGAGACTATTTTGTATGAGGTGCTGAATAAGGAAGATACAGAAGAAACCAATGAGTTCCCTCCCCCCTCCCCTTCCTTTCCTTTTCAATAGAATTAAACCAATACTTTCTAAAAAAAACAAAACAAAACAAAAAACAAAAAAAGTGCAATAGATCAGTTGGGTTGACAAGAACAGAGGCTGTTTGCATGTGATGGGCAGAAACCCACACGACTTGATCTTGTTCTTCAGTTTGGGCCTCTCTAATGTGGGAGTATGTGTGCATAGCTAATATTTGGAATTTTCTCTACTATGGAGAATTACAACTCTGAACATGAAGTTTTCAACCGTGGGTGGAGTGTAAGTCACAGAGCTTTGTCACAGTGTCCCTACCCCCATCTCTTCCCAGTCCTCCCTACGCAGCCTCTGAGGAAGTAATTACCCCGGAGTCACTGAACCTCCTTCTGGATCAGGATTCTTCTTGTGTGTTTTGTTCACAGCCTTGCCTGTTTCCACAGCAGTGTAATTAGGTAGCGCTCGCTGGCTACGTGACGGTCGGAATTATATGCTTCCAGGTGATGTAGATGCAAGCAATTAATTCCTGCCTTCCCTCCCCTAACAGACACCAGATTGTCTACTGATGCATCTGTTCTGCACAGCATAGGAATTGTTATGAGTGTGACTTAATTGTCCCAAGAACAATGCCTGATGGCTGGGGATTTTCATAAGACCCCCACATGTTTGCTGGGAATTTTAAGGAACTTAGCTCTCTCTCTCTCTCTCTCTCTCTCTCTCTCTCTCTCTCTCTCTCTC
>NW_021604568.1:15831488-15832902 GCF_004785775.1 Grammomys surdaster | reverse complement strand
TCTCTCTCTCTCTCTCTCTCTCTCTCTCTCTCTCTCTCTCTCTCTCTGTGTGTGTGTGTGCGCGTGCGTGCGTGTGCGCTCACTTGTGAGATAGAGAGAGAGACAGAGTTCAACTTTCAGGTTTTTAATGTTTTTTTGTTTTGTTTTTCTCTCATAAGGGAGTGCAAAAGCAGGAAACATTCAGTAGAAACTGTATTTCTGATTTTGAATGTTAGCCTTTGTGTGGGCTACCAATAAGGGTATGACAACTTTCTTGTAAATCTGGTGGCAGCAATGATCCTCAGCTCCTTGACAGCCAGGCAATTATGGAAAAAACAACAAACCCTAGCTGTGTTGCTAGGCTGTGATGTTCAATAAGGCAGGTGTATTAAATGCACTTTCAGCATGTGGTGGTTTGAATATACTTGGCCCATGGAAAGTGGCACTATTAGCAAATGTGGTCTTATTGAAGGAGGTGTAGCCTTTTTTAGAGGAAGTGTGTCACTGTGGAGGCGGGACTTTGAGGTCTCACATATACGCTCAAGTCTGATCCAGGGCCTCCTCCTGGCTGCCTGCGGAAGCCAGTCCCCTTCTGTCTGGATCAAGATGTAGGACTCTCCCGTCTCCTCCAGCACCATGTCTGCCTTCATGTTATGTCTGAGAGCAAGGTTGAGTTTATCCTGGTTGCCCTCTGCCTTGCTTGCTTGCCTTGTCTGTGACTTGATGAGCCAGCAAGAAGGCCTCCACCAGATGAGTCTCCTTGGTCTTGAAGCTTACACCCTTCAGAGCTGTGGGAACTGATGTTACTGTTGTTAGGACCACACCCCTTTGTGCGTGACATTCTATTGCAGTTGCTGAAGACGTACTATAGAACCAGATTATGCTGAGGTGGCGGTGGAAGGTTCCTGATGTAGCAACAACATCAATAACAGAACCCAGCAGGACAAACGGTGACTTTAACTTGAGATGGTTGAAAAAACTATTACTTAATCTCAATTTTAACAAAAAGGGAAAACAGCAAAAGCCACCTGTAAGGCTTCCCTGGGGGAAAGGAGGCACTTGCTCAAGTCAATCTGTCTGTCCGACCTTGTCTCTACCACTGCTTTTGCTCACTGAATGGCTGAGATGAAGTTGTCAGGCCTGGGGGTGTCCATAAGCTCAAAAGCCTTTTAAAATGTTGGAGAGCCAGATAAAATGGGAGGCCTTGCTTCATTGCATGTGCTTGGTAGCCACAGAGGGAAGGCTGCCAGTAGTGGTGTCTCCAAGGGATGAAATAAGAGATATGCAGGGGAACACACTACCCAGTCTGTTTACTGATCATAGCCAAAGCTAAAAAGACAGCAAATCCCTAGAGGTGAGTGCACAGTCCTGTGGCCTTCCAGTAGTGGACGCCCCTTCCAGCCCTAGACACGCCCCTTCCAGCCCTAGACACGCC
>NW_021604568.1:15809726-15831478 GCF_004785775.1 Grammomys surdaster | reverse complement strand
CCTAGACACGCCCCTTCCAGCCCTAGACACGCCCCTTCCAGCCCTAGGCACGCCCCTTCCAGCCCTAGGCACGCCCCTTCCAGCCCCAGGCACCCCCTTTCGAGGAGCAGGCGTGGCTCTTTCAGGAGCAGGCCTTTCTATTTCCTCAGACAGATTGTACTAGGAGGAAAAGGACAAGAACGGGATGCAAAACCGACTGGATGAGTGAAGGGAAGCAGGAGGAAACCCTGTCGTTCCTGAGGGTGTGGACAGTACAGCAAGAGAACAAGGGGAAAGAGGGACCTTTGAGCCCTGTGTGTGGAAGGAGGGCAAATGCTGCTGGCTAAGCTTAGTGAAGGAATCCTAGTCTAGAGACTCCAAACTGAATGAGATCTAGACAAGTGCAAAAGCCTACCTGGAGGATAAGGAATGGGCAAATATGCATAAATACTAAGGAATCATTCTCTGAGCGTGTGCGTGTGCGTGTGTGTGTGTGTGTGTGTGTGTGTGTATGTGTGTATGTGTGTGTGTCTGTCTGTCTGTCTGACTGCGCGTGCACATGCACGAGAAGGTCAGAGGACAACCTCAGTTGTTCCTCAAAAGCACCCACCATTGGTTCCTCCGCCCACTGGCCTGGAATTCACCAGGTAGGTCAGGCTGACTGGCCAGTGAACACACCTTCCTGCTTCCTCGGCATCACAGTTAGTAAGTGGCACCACATGAGTCCTGGAGAGCCGAAGTCAGGTCTTTGTGTTTACAATGCTATTCTGGAGCTATCTTCTCAGCCCCAGGAATGATAATGATTTTTTCGGTGCATTTGACTCTGCCGGGCAAGGTCAGTGTGAGCTGCTAGCCAGTGGGACATTCAGCAGTGGCTGAATCCCTCAGGCAGTGGAGACTATTCAGCAATGGCTGAATCCTGAGACAGAAGGAAGAGAATTCGATTACCACCTCTGGAAGACTGGCCCTCGGTGATGCAAGGCTGATTCCCTCTGGTATGCTGCAGAGACCCAGGAAAGGACTGGGATCTGAAACTGGCCTTCTGTCACCCAAGGAAGGCTTCTCCTGCTTAGAAAAAAACATATTTTATAATTAGAGTACAATTTCTTCCCTGTTGCTGTTAGTACCCCACCCCCCAACCCCATGTCACTACCTCAACCTGGGCTCCCTGTCCCCAGGGTCCCCCCAAGGCCTTGACATCTGGGCTGTCCATTAGCTGGTGTCTTCACTAAGACAAGGGCTGATATTGTCCGTGTGACTCTCTCTCACTTTCAAGTTTTTGAAGATATTCAGCCTGGCCTTGACAGGCGCCCTGAGTACCCCTAGCTTGTCTTTTCTGTTGTGCTTCCCTTCACACTGTCTTCCCTGATTTCAGTACTGAATCTGCCTTGCTCTCCTCATCGGCATTTGCTACAAGCATGGAACAACCTGGAAAAAATATATCCTTAAATGTGCCTACAGCCAAGCTGTGACAGCCTCTCTAAGAAAGGATGGGGGAAATTCACAAAGCCGCTTAGGAAGTCAATTAAAACCCTTCAGCTGCTTACCTGACACAGGAGACATTACATTAAAACGCAAGGCAGATGAAAACAACGTTTGACAGACGCCTCCCCAGACTTAGTCATTCAAAGGGAAGCTGGTTATGTACCGAGAACCACAATGGGGGAGAATAGTATACTTGGAGCTACTCTGAAAAATTGCCACCATTAACGCTCACTCCCCCTACCACAGACAATGGCGATCTAATTTAGCTCTCGTACAAAACACAAAAAGTATGTTCTCCTTTTGTTGGTTGCAAAAATAACAAGGCCATTTTTCCTTGCTTATTTATTCCTGTATTAATGCCAGTTGCTAAAGAGAAAGAAAGGGCCACTATTGTTTCTAAGGAAAGAGTGCTGTGTTCAGGTGCCCTGGAACGTCATTAGCCGTGTACAGTCACCTCTGCTCTCTGATGGGTTGCTTTTACACCCTGGCAGTATGGTGTCATGAAGGAGACCCAGTCTTTAATCTTCTCCCTGGGGATAGGAAAAGAGTTTCAATTGGCCTTGGCAGCAACAGCTCCCACACTTACTCTGAATCTAGAATGTTCTTTGATTGCATTCAGAACAGGCTTTGGGATCAGCTGCCAACAAAATAAAAGTCTGTCTCCAAGCAGTTGAAATGGTCCATGCTACCTTGTAACCTTTGCGTCTGCGCAGCAGTTGAATTAACCCTATTGACGCTTCTCGTAGGGAAACTAGGAAATATGGGAGGTCAGAAATATCAGGAGTAATATGGGGTCCAGGAATTCGGCTTTCCATGGTGTTCTTGGTGAACACCTACCCACCAGCTCCACACTCCCTGTTTTCTCCACTCTTCCCTTGCCCGTCTTAGGAAACACATTTTTAGAAAGAATGATGTGTTGGTTAGGGTGTTTGTCAACTTTACACAAGCTGGGGTCATAGGAAGAGGGAGTCCCAGTTGAGGAAATTCCTCCATCAGATTGGCCTGTAAACAAGTCTGTGGGAGTGTTTTCTTGATTAAATATCAATGTAGTGGGACTCAGTCTTCTGTGGACTGTGCCAGCCTTGGGCAGGTGAACCTATGTACTGTAGGAAAGCTAAGCCAAGTGAGCACCCCTGCTCCATGACCTCTGGATCAGCTCCTTCTCCATGTTCCCTTCTCAGTTCCCTACTTTGACTTCCCTCAATGATGGACTGAATAAAGACTTATAAACTAAGTAAACCCTTTCCTAGGGAGTGGCTTTTTGTCAGTGTTTGATCACAGCAAATAGAAAAATAAACAAAGATCAGGGATGAATTAACACACTCCCGGTCTTCTTTCCATGTGATAATTTAAAAGAAAACTTTGGGGCTCTGCTCTGGGTCAAGCTGAAACGCATTAAGGCTTCGGCATCTGTGGCCTCCTCAGCACAGCCTCCTCCTGTATCTGAATCTCTCCCTGCAGCAGACAAGTGGGGATAAGAATCCGCTTGGGCACTTCTCTTAGCTCCAGGAGCCCCTCTTAAATACTGCAGAAGCCTTTGGGGTGAGCGCAGCCTCTCCCTGCATGGTGTGGCTCCTACAGGTATTTTTGGCTGAGTTGCTTTTCACAGAAGGCCTCAGGCAGTGACTACTGCTATGGACTATTTTGTGATCTACTCTATGTCCCAGTTCCAGCTCCTAGTCCTCAGATGTCACCTTATGAGGAAAGGGACTCATTGCAGGATAATTAGTTGAGATCATAATGGGATAGAGATACCTCCTAAACTAGTTAAACTGGTATCTGTGGAAAAAATGGGGAAATTTGACCCAGAGATACATGCGTGTGGGGAATGCCATGTGACAGCTAGGGTTTGGCTGTCATAGCCAAGGAACCACCGGAAGTTCCCAGAGGGGCTTGAGATGCAGCCTTCCTTCCGAGGTGCTTCACGGGACCGTGGTCCTGCCTGCACTGAGTTCCTGATTCTCAGCCTTCAAAACGGTGAGGTCACAGCCTCTGTTGTTTTCAGCACTGTTATAACACTCTTGGGTAGCTGGTATAATGATTCTTAAAACTGTTTCTAAAAGCTTGGGAGATAGCTTAGTTAGTGTGTGCCATGCAAGCCCAAGGATCTGAACTTCATCCCTGGCATCCATGGAAATGCCAGGCATGGTGGAGTGTGTCTGCAACACCAGCTGAGGAAGCAGAGACAGGCAGATCCTTGCAGCTTTCTGGTGAACCAGCCCAGCCTAACCCAAGTCCCAGTGAGGAACATTGTATCAAAAAACATGGTCGGTAACTCCTGAGGAACCACAGCTAAGGCTGTCCTTTGTGCACAGGTGCACATGTACAACCACACACGCACAACTATTTTACCACACAATGAAGATGGCTGTGTTTGCAGCCTGATTTCTGTTTACAGCCTGTTTATTGTTTATAGGCTTATAATGCTTTTGTTAAACACACAGCAGACAATCTTTTGTCTTCCTGCTTACCTGTCATGGCCAATAAGGAAGTAATCCCTGTTTACAGTTCTGATGGACATCACCTCATCCGGGTGGCATTTGAACATCTTCTGCACAGATTGCATCTTTTCCTGGCTATTTATACCAACTTCTACAATGGCGCTGCTGAGACGGACACAAAGTAACTAAACTGATACAGATAGCAACTTAAGATGAAAACAGACTCCTATTTTAAATCAGGAACAAAGCTGCAGATTTCATTGACCCACATTTTAAAGACTGTCTAATTCACATCATGAATCTCATTTGAAATCTTCCTATTTTAAAAAATAACTAAGACTCTGGATC
Organism: Grammomys surdaster; assembly: GCF_004785775.1. Taxonomy (NCBI): domain Eukaryota; kingdom Metazoa; phylum Chordata; class Mammalia; order Rodentia; family Muridae; genus Grammomys; species Grammomys surdaster. The sequence goes on along the minus strand of NW_021604568.1, from coordinate 15,827,225 downwards.
GGGTTCATCAGTAATTGAAAATACTCTGTTCAGCTTGAAATTCAATTCAGAGGTTCCTATTTGTGTCGGATGAGTCCTGAGTCCACAAATCATTATATTTTCCAGTATTTCTGGTACATGATTTCTGAAGAAAAGACAAAAAACTAGGTCATCTAAATATTTCTTAAACTCCACTTCGGCTCTCCAAAGTTGGATTTCAGGAGCTCTCTGTCACCAGAAAGTTAAGTGAGACAGAGTCCTCAACCGAATGCTCAGGAATGGAGATCTACTGCCTACAATGTACAGCATGAAGTAACCATTCCACTGCCTTCACCCACTCGGTTCATTACTTCAGTTCTTTTAGAGCCACAAACTGAAGCCCTTGGTTCTTTTCTGTCAGAGACTCAGGTTTAAGCTTCTGTGCACCTTACGGTTTGGTGACTGACTTGGGCTCATTAGCTGATATACATGTTTCCTGGTCTGGATACGCACCAGTCGATTTCTATGGAACCTCGATGTTGATGGTCTTTGTAATAGGAAAGACTGAGACCCTTTCCCTGACGCTGGGACAGAATAAAAAGACGCTTTTTCCAGGAGGTCTGAAAAAGGAAAAGGTTTTGCAGTTCAGTTAAAGCTCAGAAGAGCAAGGACTCTTCCAGTGCTCATGAGGCTGGTGGGAGGCTTGTAAAACCACAGAGATTACTTACCACAGAGAAGAAGAGCTGAGGGGGTGGTGACTTAATGAAGTAATCTTGTTTTTGGACTTCATTTTCATAATCAAATGTAAATTGTTTGCCTAATAAAAGAAAGTGAAGAGGATTCAGTTTGTTCTCTCATAAATTTCAGGAAAGAACGACTTCGTTTGGAAAACATTGTTTCTCTTCAAATTATTCAGTTATTCAAAAGAACGCGCACAATAACTGCTCCCGCCCCCACCTCCACCACAAGGACCAAATGAAGAACAATAGCTGTAGCCACCATTCCATGCAGAGGCAGCTACACTCGGCTCACACCTGCCTGGCTCTGTTGCTGCAGTTTGGCCTTGGGTCCCTAGGGAGATCAAAGGTTTGTTTCCATTTCCATTGCCAGAGTAAGATAGTAGCTGTATCGACCTTGGCATAGCACACCACGCAGAACCACCTGCCAGTGAACACGAAGCAGGAGGAGCATTTTCTCTCTGTTGAGGAACAGGTAGCGTGGCCACAGAGGACAGGGAAGGATGTTCAGGAGAGTAGTCTCACGGGTGTGCCAGGACACAAGGGTCTCAATAGCTGTGTTACACAACCCTGATTCCACCCTCCCTCACCAGGCTAAAGCCTTCATTAAGGCCTGCATTTCCTGAGCCAAAGGGAAGCAGCTGTAATGCCAGAGTAACGCTAAGCCCTTCGGCACCATTTTAACAGCACTGTTTTCCTAAAAAACGGCATCTGCATTTCATTTAGACAGTTTGGAAATCACAAAATAATAATTAGTAATAATAATAATAACTGTCTTTAATACTGGTAATTACAATGAAGCAGTCAATATTTAGGAGCTTCCACCATTTCCACAACAGGCATTGCTGCTTTTGTTAAACTGTGTGTATGTGTTTATTGTGTGCGCATGCTCCCCTTACATACCAGCATACAGGGGCTATTGATCTACAAATGTATGTACCACAGAAGATTTAAAAAGATTGGGATGCCCACATAGGGCCAGGAAAAGTGCTTGTTCCCTCCAGCTGTGCTGGAAAAGGGTTGTAACTCATGGAGCATTAGGTGCAGTGGGATTCCTCTCGTTAGTTAGCCCTAGATTCGAGGACTGTGCCAGACCCACCTAACAAATCTTACACAAGCAGGTCTTAGGAGACTGAGTTGTTCCCAAGAAACTTAAGATTTATAAGAATAAAAAATAGTCAGTACCCAATAAGGTAAAATGTGTAATGTCTGGCTACCAGTCAAAGGTGACCAGGCATGGAGAAGAGGCAGACAAATGGGTCATGCACTGAAGGGAGTAACCAATCAATCAAGACAGAACTGACACAGATGTTAGATGTGTCAGAGATTTACTGTTACTGTCAAAATCTTGGGAGATATATGAGATAGAAAAGACCCAATGTGAACTTTTAGAGATGGAAACAACGACGTTGGGGGCAGGGAGGGTTACACCCGCAGACTGTTAGAGAAAGCTGAATACAGTAGAAGAACATTACAGAGTACGGAAAGGGGTAGCAATAAGGACTATTAAAATAAAGTAAAAACAAACAAAAAAGTCCAAAGTGTTAAAGAGCATCCATGCACTGGGGCAGCCTCAACTGGTCCAATATGCAAACAGCTGCAATCCCTAAAAGGAGGGGAAGAGGCAGAAAAAATATCTGAACAAACAGTTCTAAAATTTTTTAAAAAATTTAAAACTATAAAGCAATACCCAAGCAATTCAACTAACCCCACAACACACAAGATACAGGAAAAGAAACACACTCCAAAGTTCCTCAAAATCAAGATGCTCAAAGCCATGTCACAAGAATAACATCTCAAAAGCAGGGAGCGGAGAAAAGGCAGCCCCTACATAACAAAGATAAGCAACAAAGGCGTTTTGCTTCTTTTTAAAGTTCTATGTATGTGTCTGCCTGCATCCATGTCTGAGTACCATTCGCATGCTTGGCCAGAGAGGGCCAGGAGAGGGTGTTGTATGACCTGAAACCGGAGTCACAGGTGACTGTGAGCCTCCAGTGCCATCAATCAAACACAAGTCCTCTGGAAGAACAGCCTGAGCTCTTACCTGCTGAGCTGTCTCTCCAGCCCCAACTGTTTCTTGTTAGAAATATAAGCAAGAAAACGTAGACCATTAACAGCTCTGATGAGATCCTGCCATTCCAAATTCTATAAGCAGCAAATATATATTTTAAATATGGAAGCAATTTGAAGACATTTTCAGATATGCAAATTCTGAAAGAATTTCATCGTCAGGAAGCATCCACTCTCAGAAAGGATGCTACAGAAACCCTATGGAATGTACTGGAGGTGCACAGAGCACCTATACAGAAACTACAGGGCTAAATGTGAGGTGATTTTTTTTTCATTATTTAATGCACTCAATAATTCAACCTGCTCAACAAAAATAGCAATACACTGTGCAGATTATAATGATGTATGTATAGCACAAATTCCAATAGCAGTGTAAAGGCTTGGGAAGGAAGACGAGATCACATCTTGGCAGTGAGCCTGGATTATTTGTGAATTAGTATGTCATTACTTGGGGTCAGGCTGTTGTATGTTTAAAGATAAAAAAAACCTTACTAAAATAATATAGCACAGTGTAATAAGCTAATGAGAGAGATGAAGTAAAATCGTAAAAAGGGCTAAGTTCATTCAAAAGAAAGCAAAAAAGGTGGTGGCGGGGTGGGAGTGGGTGGGGCAGTGGTGGGGGGGCAGTGGTGGGGGGGCTGGGGGGGGGGGGGGGGGGGGGGGGGGGGCAGGGGGGGGGGGGGGGGGGCGGGGGGGCCCTGTGGGGGTGGGCAAAGGCCACATGAGAAAGACACAAAACAGCAACAGGATACACTCGAGCCTGAACACAGCAATAGTCACATAAAATGTGAAGACTCTAATAAACACTCAAATTAAAAGAAGTTGTCAGGTTAGATAAAATTGCAAGATCCAACTCTATGCTGCTTATAAGAAACACATTGTAAGTATAAAAGGCACAAAGTGGGGGGCGGGGAAGAAGGACCTCTTAGGAACTCTATTGCTGTTATAAAACACCTTGAAGGAAAGCGACCCCCAGGAGTGGGGGGTTCTGTTTATGCATCGTGTACCTGTCCAGCACTGAGGTAAGTCAGGGCAGGAAGTCAAAGAGGGAGCCTGGAGGCAGGAACTGAAGCAGAAGCTATGGAGGGGTGCTGCTTACAGGTCTGTTCCTCCAGGTTTCTCAGTTTCTTTCTTATACAACTCAAGGCCATCTGCCAGGGGTTGGCCCCACCCACAATGGGCTGGACCCTTCCTCATCAGTCTCTAGTCAAGAAAAATGCCCCCAGAGGCCAAGCTGGCAGGGTCATTCTTTCAACCGAGTTTCCTTCTTCTCAGAAGACTCTAGCTTGGGTCAATGCTGGGCGGTGGTGGCGCACGCCTTTAATCCCAGCACTTGGGAGGCAGAGGCAGGTGGATTTCTGAGTTCGAGGACAGCCTGGTCTACAGAGTGAGTTCCAGGACAGCCAGGGCTACACAGAGAAACCCTGTCTCGAAGAGAAAAAAAAAAAGAAAATAACAAAACAAAACCAACAAAACCCTAAGCAGTACAGTAGACTATATTAACACTAGGCATAAGAAAGCAGGGTAGCTACAGTACACCATGCAGATTCCCAATCGAGAAATAGCACCAGGCATTAAAGAAAGTCATTTTATAATAACACAGGACTCAATGAATCCTAGGACAATATAATAATACTAAACATATATGCACCCAGCAACAGAGCTTCAAAACATGAAGCAAAACCTTATAAAATTACAAGGAAAAATAAACATATTCAAAATTTCAGTCACAGATTTAAAAAAAAAATCTTCTCTTAATAATAGAAAGAACAAAAAAGGGAAAGATCAGCAAGGACGGTGGGTCTGAACGACACTGCAATCAGCAAGGATGGCAGGCCCGAATGACACTGCCAACAGCCTAACCTGCTTGGCATTTATAGAGTGCAACAGTTGATCGGCTGGTCCTGTTCTCCTGGGTACAGCATAACTCTTTGTGACAGAAACTTCTGTCAACTAGAAAGAGAAGATAGTTCCTTCAACCAAAATATCTACTTTTGTTTTCAGATCTTTAAATAACACCTAAGATCTATGATTTTTTCTCTAAGCTCCGGGGTAAGAGAGAATGTTCATGTTAATCCGGTGTAGAACAACTGAGCAAGGAAAAGAAATGGAGTGCAGATGGCATGATTTGGGGGGTAGGAAACCTTAAACAGCCCACAGAAAACTATAAGTTAATGGACAAATTCCGTGGTGTGTGAAGTCAGTATACAACATTTTTCAAATTTCTATGAAGTAGCAACAGGTAGTCTGAAAGTGAAAATACAAAAGTTTGTTCATTTATTACAGCACCCCCCCCAAACAAAATCCATAAAAATATATTTAACCAAAGTGGTGAAAGCTAATATCCTGGAAGTTACTACAAGAATTTAAAGACAATATAAAAAATGGAAATATATCCCATTATCATGGATTGAAGGACAGTATTTTTAATAATGACATATTAGAAGTTACCCCAAAGCGATCTACAGATTCAATGCAATTTTTATCTGAATTCTCATGCATTTTTCATGAATGGAAAGTTTATTCATGTCATCATGTAGATTTTTTGATAGCCTTGAATAGCCAAAACAACTCTGAAAAACAGAGTATTCAGATATCCCTTAAACAAACAAGCAAACAAACAAACAAACAAACAAACCATACAGGATTGGAGAGATGGCTTATCAGTTAAGAGCACTTGCTGCTCTTGCAGAGAGCACAAGTTCGATTCCCAGAACCTCCATGACAGCTTACAACTGCTGTCACTCCAATTTCAGGGTTCCAATCTTCATTTCTGGCCTCATTGTGTACCAGGTGTGTACAAGGTGCACATATGTGCACTAGGTATTCACATGCTACCTAGACACACATACTGGTAAAACACTCATATACATAAAAGAAGAATAAATATATATTTAGAAAATCATCTCACTACAAACCTGTAAGAATCAAGAGCATAGTGTGAAGACAGACGCACAGGCCAAGGTAACAGAAGGGAAAATCTAGAAATAAACACACACGTCAGTGGCCAAGACCACTCCATGGACAGAGTACAATGCCCTTTCTAGAATCACATGCCTAGCCCTTGGAAGGTGGAGCAAGGAGAACCAGGAGGTTATCTTCCACTCTATAGCAAGGTTGAGGCCAGCCTGGACTACGGGAGACCCTGTCACCAAAGGAAAAGAGTGAAGAAAGAACCGGGATAAAGAGTATTCATACTTCATGAATTTATGTATGGAAATTTCTAGAATAATAATTCAACCTTATACCCAGAGAGAGGAGACCTGTGGTTGCCTAGGAAACGGTGTGTGGCAAAGTGAAAGTAGGCTTGATGGTCAGGTCATTACTGCACTTAGGTGAGTTTACGGTATTTACTCATTTGTTTATTTAAATTTGACAATATTCTGAGTTGAGCCTAGGCATCACGAACGCTAGGCACATGCTCTGGTCTACATCCCACCTGTAGTATTTCTACGTGACAAATCCTATCTACTTATCAATCACGCCCCTAAAGATTTCTGAAACATCAAATCCACTTGATAAAAGTTAAATATATTTTTTACAATATGACCCAGTCATTTCTACTCCTAGGTAAATTAAAAGAATATAAAGAAAAACACCTGATGCCAACCTCTGGGCTTAACACATACATGTATGTGTATTGATATATGCACACATCCACATGAACATGTACATACACCACGCACACACATATATACCATATGTATATATACATATTTATAAATGTTCATATAATCTCTTTATAATAGACAAAGAGAGAAAAAGCCCAAATGTTTCCAGAAGGTCAATGAATCATCAGTTATGACATATCCATATAATGGAAAAGCCGAAAGGGCCCAGACACAGCGTGGACAAGACTCAATTATGAATTAGAGAACTGTGCCAAGTAGAAGAAGTCAGACGAGTGTGTCTTACTGTGTGCTCACAGTTATGCAAATCTAGCAAACACAATGACAGAGAGCCAGGCACTGGGACAACGGACTGGGCGTCGGGGGAGCGGGGGTGAGGGGTGCGGGGGGGGGAGGGTTATGGCAAATAAGCAAAGCTTGAAGTGAGGGAACAGTCACTATGCAGACTGTGGTGAAGCTTGAAGCTTGCCAGGGTGAATGCATCTACGGACATTTACCAGACTGTCCACCTCAAGGAGATGCGTGATAAATTGCAGCAAAGCTGCTGAACGCTACGGCCAGTCGAAAATGTGTGGCCATGCCAAGCCCATGTGCAAAACGCTGCTGCTGCTAGGAGGTCAGAGTCTGGCCTTCTCAGCCTCTCTTCTCCCCCTTCCTACGGTATGACACTACCCTGCTCCTCACAGCCTGTCTCTGTACCTCTCTATCCAGTGCTGTGGGGCTTGCCATCTCTTCTGAAGGGATGCGTTTCCTTTTCTAGGAGGGAAATGGTACTATACGGGTATCTACTTCATCCAGGGGGCTAGTGAGGTCATGAATTATAGAAGAGAACCCTCCCCCCTTCCCCAGTTCACTCCTAACTGCACTCAAAACTGTGTCCTTACACCCACAGATAAGAGTAACTCTCTTCCTTCACAAAAGCTTTTCTTTACAGCAAATGGAAGGCGTTCCAGAAAACCACAACTGGATACAATGTCGAGATCAATGGACTGTGGCAACCTCAGGCCCGGTCAATACATCTACAACATGACTCCTACACCTAGGGCTGAGGAAACATCCAGGGAGAGCAGGAAGAAAGAAAGACTGTAAGAGCCAGAGACCCAGGAAGTCCACAGCGAAACTGTGTCTCCTAGAAACCACAGCTTGAGTAAGGACTGAATGACAGTAATCTCAGCAGACACACTAGTCCTGGAGAGGAATCTCAGAGGGAGAGTCAGCCTCTCACAGGGATAAGCGCCCTAACTGGTTACCCAATACCAAGTGATCAGTCCTAAAATTATTTTCACATAGACAACAACAAAAATAGACTCAGCAGGTTATATTTATGTGTTTGCACATGTCTCTGTGCGTACATATGTAATACATGTGCGTATGTGTGTATACATATGTGTACACACATGTGTACAACAATAATAATGAAGAAGAAGCCATCAATTTGAGAAGGGGTTGGAGGGAAGAAAGGAAAGCAGGAAGTGATGTATCTTCTAATTAAAAATATATGTAAAATATTTAAAATTTCAGACCCCCAAAACCCTCCACAGAGGAGTGAGTGAGGAGATGGTTCAGTTGACAACTTAAGTATGAGGACCCAAGGTTGGATCCCCCACACCCACATAAATCCTGTGTGGTGCTATAGATCTTGAACCCCAGTGCTGGGGACGAAGAGACAGAACGGCAGATCTCTGGAGCCCGTTAGCCAGTCAGCTGAGCTGAATCACGGGGGCTAAGTGAAAGACCCTGACTTGAACAGTAAGGTATAGAATAATCAAGGAAGACACTCAACACTGATCTGTGGACTCCACCAGCCCATGTACACATATCCCAAGAACATATATATATGACATGCATATGCATAAAGACAAAATTAAAAGAATAAGCCCTGCGCACACACTAAGATTCAGCCCAAATAACCTCTCTCTAAGACTTCCTGGGATTCCTGAGATGACCTCAGCCTCTTCTTTGGATTCTACAGCACTTTGGTCCCTGTCCCATGGTTACACTGATTGTTTGTGCTGAGCTGATGTCCTAGATACAGCTACTTGCCTGTGAGATTATAAGTTCCTTGAACACAACTCTTCTATAATCAAGAACTTCATGCAAAATTAAAGAACTATATCCTAGTCTCTGCTGGGCTGTAGTTTATCAAAGGCATTGTCTTCAAGACCCAAATGGAACACTTAGCCAATGAAAACCAGGAAGTGCTAAGTTTCTAGACAGTTCAGCTTTTACAAATAATTAAGCGAAATCAACAGCTCCTGCTTTCTCTAGACCAAGAGTCACTGTCCCAGAATGATACCTGTTGTCCCTACAAATGGAAACTAATGTCTGCTCCTGGGTAGCCTGGCGGACCTGGCTCATCATTGTTGGTGGACAGCTGTTTCCTTCTGCCACTACGCCCTTAGGTACCTGGGCCCTTTGGAGGTCTGACTTCCATCTTGCTGGCTCTTCTCACCTGTCAGAAAAAGGAGGTAGGCAATAGTTAGCTTCCAGACGTAAGTGTCTGAGCTGACTAACTATGGGACCATCAGGGGTCGGACGGGCATCACAACTCTGGCTCCTGCCTTTTCTGTCTTTCTATGTGTATGGAGTCCAGAAGTTAACATCGGGTGTAGTTCCTCAGGTGGCGTCCATCTTGTTTTTTGAGACAGGGTCTTTCATTGGTGTGAGCTCGCCTGGCATCTGCCTTCTCTGCCTCTCCTGCTGCTATTGCAAGCAGGTGCCACCATCTCCCACTTTTTAATGTGGGTTCAGCGGAGGGAAGTCAGGTTCTTATGCTGGAACAGCAAACGCTTTACTGACTCAGCCAACTCTTTCACTAACGTGTTTCTGTACTGTGCCCCAAAGGTGATGGTAGCCATGGTGATGAGGACCATCCAGAGAGCCTGTGCTCACCCAATAGGTGATGTGGGGAGAAGCTATGGAGAAGACTGCAAGGGTAGTCCTTGATGTCCGTGCCACATGTGGCTGTAGGAGAGCCCCAAGGAGGCAGGCGACAGCAAAGAGATCAGAGCAACACAGAGGGCAGGAGACTGTGGGTTGGGAAGCAGCCGGGATAACCCTGTTCACATCTGGGGCCTTGCTTTCTCCAGAGGGAACCTCATGAGCAAGGACCAGAGACCCCTGTCCTTCAAGTGCCTCTGCTATCTGTATGGACATTCTCAAGATTTCCTGATGCAGAGGCCAGAGGCTGACCCAAGGGAGCTGAACTAAGTCTTGTCCTATAAAGCTGTCGGCCATCCATGACCATCTAAAGCAATGGTTCTCAACCTACAGATTATCAGATATCCTGCATATCAGATACTTACATTGGTATTCATAACAGTAGCAAAAGTAGCAATGAAAGTAATTTTACAGTCGGGGGTCACCACACCATGAGGAACTGGATTAAAGGGTCTCAGCACTAGGAAGGTTGAGAGCCACTGATCTAGGGGACTGAGGTGGGAGTGAACTTCCACAAGGTGAGGGCTGTAGGGCTAATGGAGTCTTGAGAACTAGGACTATGTCCATGGTCAACCTCTGCCTTGAATTAGTAACACCTCAAGATGGAAGGCCTGAAAAAGGAAGCACCAGCAATCTGGGGCAATCAGAGAAGAAAGAGAGGGCTATTGCCATCTAACTGTCCTGGTGTGAACACTCCCCTCCTGGACTGTCTCTGGTGTGAACACTCCATCCTGACCTATGCTGGGTGTGAATGCTCCCCTCTTGACCTGTGCCTGGTGTGAAGGTTCCCCCCGACCCGGCCTGTGCCTGGTATGAAGGTTCCTCTCCTGGCCTGTGCCTGGTGTGAAGTCTCCTCTCCTGACCTGTGCCTGATGTAAAAGCTCTCCTCCTGACCTGTGCCTGGTGTGAAGGCTCCCCTCCTGACCTGTGCCTTTAATTATCATCAGCCCATTCATTCCTCTCCCTTGTTGGCCTGTGAGAATCATATCAGAGCTATTTGAAGACCAGTGTGAGTTTTCCTGGACTTCTTTTCAATGTGAGAGTGCTACTGCCTGGAGAGGTAATTAGGAAGGGGTGCTTTTCAGCACCCCGTTTCATCTGGCCTCTGCACATGTGAGACTTGGTCATCCATGCATGCAGCATTTAGCCCAGTATGTAATGGAGCAGAGAACCCACATAAGGCTGTTCTTTGTAAAATAAATAAATAAATAAATAAATAAATAAATAAATAAATAATAAAAACACCAGGAAGTTCCTGATAAAATAATTGTTTTTAAAGCCTTTATAGTTTGTAGAGGGGAGGGATAAAATCTTCCTGATAGTACTGGTTTGAGAACATCCTGCTTCTTGACAGTTTGTACGGAATCCATGCTTAATCCTTCCCCAGCACCAGAGCTCTGACCAGTGCCTGGGAGACTGGAGGCACACCTGACCTTGAGCACCAGAGGTATTTACGTGTTTGCATACTCTGTGACTTTTGGGTCTCAGAACCAGCCTGTACTGAAGGAGCTTATTTCACAAATGGAGACCTGCACGTGAGAAAGAGTGAGGTGAAGTGTTTCTAGCTCCCTCAGGAGAGTGCACAGGGCTCCGCATGGATGCTCAAGCACACTTCCAATGACATCACTTCCTTCTGCACTAAGCCTGGTACAGTGTGCTTTGGGGACAGCTCTAGCCTCATGCTGTTCATGAAGGGCTCCAGGGTTGCCTATGGGGATTGCTTTTCTGCTTTCTCCCCACCCACCATACGAATACACCTGTAGGGTGTGATGGCTTAGTGTGCTAACGGTGGGATCTGGGTTTAAATTTTTTTCCCTATCAATAAGGAAAGGTGGGATCTTGAGTACATTACAGAAGTACAGTATCCCTCTATGTTCCGCTCTCAGGATTGCTGTGAGCTTCAGTGGAAATAGTCTGATTAAGAGAGCTCGGCATACAATAGGTGCTCTGTTATCAAGAATGCTACTTACCAGGTTCTTTCTATCTCAAATAGTCTATGGCTTGTGGGTCGATAATAGCTAGCATTTATGGTACATATAATACATCCCAGTGTACACCTAGAGCTTAAATTATTTTTACGATTCTGTAGCATCCAGCTACAGACAAGAAAACAACTATCAGAAAGCAACACTAGAAAACAACCATTAGAAAGATTAAGCAACTAATCTCTGCAGGATTAAGAACTCAGGACACAAGCCAAATTCTAACTTGAAAGTCAGTCTTCAGGATTGTGTACTTCTGCCTGTTCAACAAAGGAGAATGTGTGGGGACATGGTGGCACATGGCTTTAATCCCAGCACTTGATGGGCAGAGGCTAGAAGATATCCATGAGTTCTAGGCCAGCCAGGGCTACTTCCTGAGACCCTGTCTCAAAAACAGACAGACAGACAGACAGACAGACAGAGATGACAGATAGATGATAGATGATAGATAGATAGATAGATAGATAGATAGATAGATAGATGACAGATGACAGATAAGGAAAGGAGGATTCGATCTTTTTACAGTTTTCCTTGTAGTTCTTGACACTGGTCCCGAGTAGGCAGACAAGTCCCATGGCCCTGCACATCTGTTCAGTTTAACTCTTTGATCTCACTCAGGAAGAGCTCACATTTGTTCCCTGGCCTGGCTATTGTCGTGCCAGTTGGGAGTTGATAAGTCAGATGCCAAGAGGTCCCATTTCCCATTTCTGGTTCTACAGCTTGAGAAGATTAGAAAGAAAAAGCCTAAGATAGCAAGACTGTTTAATTGGAAATTTTCCAGTCTTCCAATTGGCAATTGCTCAATTGTGAACAAGCTCCCAGATCACCAGAATCTTGGGACTCCAAGCCCGTCACAGTCCAGTGGTACTCACCAGGTCACCTGTAGCTCTCGGCACCACACTGTTCCTGGGCTCCGGAACTCCTCCCGTTGACTCTGAGCTCTGCTCTGAGGGTGGGGATTAAGTAAGTACAGGCTCTGTTTGAAATGTGAACCAGCAGGAAGTTCTCAACAAGCCTTGGGACGATTTTACTTCTGTCCCAAGTACAAATGGAAGCTGGTGCCCAGGGGGAAGTCCTGGACTTTCATTCTTCTTGTGGCCTGGCACAGAATTACACCTGATGTTCCAGGTAACTGGTTTAAAAAAAACAAAACAAAAAAAAAAACAAAAAAAAAAAAGAGCAAACAATTTTTAAAAATTCCTGCAAGACTTTGGACCGTAGTAACAATGACTCTTATTGAGAACAAGACCAACCTAGCCTTGACCTTCTGCAGTGACTACCACTGAAACAATTCTCTGCTTCCCATCCAGCTGTATCTCACAACACATCTTCCTTAGGAAGAATTGCTTTGTAGCCAACGAGGAAAGAAAAGCCCAGCTTCTCTAATACACTCATGCCTTCGAGTAGTTTCCAGGAAGATTGGCAAATTCATGCACGATGGAGCAGTTTCATTGGTGTGTGGAGGGGCTGGGTATGCTGTCCATCACATGGCCTCTTCAAAGCAAGAAGCGTACCCAGTTGACCAGTGCAGTAGTATTGGCTGGCTAAGGGTCTTGCATGTACTTTAACTCATGTTACAGATAGAGGAGACAGCAGAGTGCCAACAGTTACACCATTGTTATCTTAATACATCTAGAAACAAAAGGACTTTAATCTTTGCTATACTTGCTGAGGTAGCTCAGCTCCTGTCAGCTTTGCCACGTATTCATTAACCTAACCTTTGTAGTCTTTCAGGGTAATGTTGTAGTCTTCCTCCCTTCCCCTCTCCCTCTCCCTCTCCCTCTCCCTCTCCCTCTCCCTCTCCCTCTCCCTCTCCCTCTCCCTCTCCCTCTCCCCTCTCTCTCTGTCTCTCTCTCTCTCTCTCTCTTTCTCTGTCTTTCTTTTTTCTTTGAAACAAAGTCTTCTTGTTTCTGAGGCTAGCCTAGAACTCACTAGGTGACAAGGCTGGTCTTGAATTCACAGTGTTCCCTGGTCGCAGCCTACTGAGTCCTGGGATTACAGGAGTGGGCCACCATGCCAACTTTGGATAGATAATCCTGACTTCACAGACTCTTTCCTAAAGCATAAGACTTCTCATGAAAAGCAGCCACACAGTGCTGGTTAGCCTTTGGCTAGGGCTCTTCCTCCTTTGTTTACTTCTGCACCACACAGAGGGGGTGGGGATTGTTGGTTCTCCTTTTGGCAACTCTTCTGGGCTCCGGGCATGCAGAAGCAATCAATGTGTTCCCCTGTAGCACAGAACTTGCTTTGCTTGTTTTAGGAGAAACCATTTCTTGAAACGTATTTCCTGATATAAAGTCAACCTTGGACCTGCAATCTCTCTGTGGCTTCACAGCTGATCTTTGTCCAGATGTTACTGTTAGAGTCTTGAGTAGTTCTTCAACAGCTGTGCTGGTCTCCACTGTGAACTGCCGAGCTACTAATAGCCTGTCACTGTGGTAACAAGCCATAACCAACAGGGAACAAGGAAATTACTTTATGATTTGTATTCCCTTATAACAATAAAACAGATGAGAGACCCCTGGCAGATCCATCTTCTGTCTGTCTGCTTGTCCATACACCTATCCCACCATGTTCCTGCATTTGTTCTTATTCTGAAATAATAGTATTTTTTTTTTCTGGGAAGTTGTTTAGTATATCCCATAGATACCTAAGAAAGCTACTTGTATTATAGATACAACATAGAAAATGAAAACGAAATCTGTCTCCGGCATCAAATACTAACCTTGCGAGATATCCGGAAACAGGCTAGGAGACAGAAATATGGAGATTTTTCCTTATTAATCATTACCAACAACACAGGCAAGGCTGTCAGTCAAGTACCTTTGCAAGTAAGCAGCTTCTTTGAATTTTCAGACAGCTAATGTGGTAATTGCATGATGACATGCCTCTGTCATGAAATTACTCTTTAATTTCCTGTTCCTCCTTCACCAGAACAGAGCTCAGCAGTGTGTACTACATAAAAATACCTAGTGTTTACAGGGTGTTTTTTTTTTTTCACCAAGAGTATCATTTAGTCCCAACAACTTTGTAGAGTGTGAATAATAACCTCTCAATTTCAAAGAGAGGGAACTGTAATTTAGAGATGAAATAGTTTGCAAAAGGCCATGTAGCCAGCAACAGAAATGAAACTCGAGCGTATGCTGACCTTGTGGCTGGTGTGTGCGCCTTTGTAGCCCGTAATCTGTGAGACCTAGGTTGGGACCAGTTACCCTGAGCTCTGCCACCGACTGGTAAGGTTAGCAGGGCAGGTTGCCAGATCTGTGACCCCCATGGTCTTACTTCTGTCCTCATTCAAAGCACTCCCAGTACCCATTCAGGCTACAGTGTGATTCTGTTCTTGGTCCAAAGCCAAAGGCTCACCAGTGTGCAGGCTGATGACACATGTTGTATAGTCATTGTCCCTTCGGAAAGGACATCCCTGTTGACACTACCAATAAGCAGTGACATCAACCACACTGCAGGCCATCTTTACTGCGTCTCTTTTCTAGAACAGATAATTAAAAGAGATAAGACAAGTAAAAGCTTTACACACAGTGTAAAAATGATACCAGTGCAAAAAAAAATCATCTCCTGTCCTATTTAGTGATGTCCAAATGACCCTACGTTTGTGAAGACAAAGAACTAGCAATATGAAGTACTTTTATGACTTTATGAGTCTGGTGACAGAACTGATGGGCATTATGGGTAGGAATGTTTCTACTTGCACATTTAAAAGAAAAATCAGAGTGGCCTATACCTTATTTGTCAGACATCATGTTGAACGTCTGAGTGAAGTGGCCCAGAATCACTTGGTGATATTCTAACACTGGCTTTGTGGCTGTGATTGTTTGGGTCATGGTTGTCTGCCATTGTATCGTGTTTTCACAGAAGAGCATCCAAGTCCCAGGGAAGGAATGTGTGGGAAGTGAGCATCCCTGCAAGCCTTTCTGCATCAGGGAGGAACAGTTCTCCTACAACACCCGAGGAAGATTTCCTGTACCATCCAATTGGGCTGGTCGTGTCACCTTAAAGCCAATCTTTGAACCAAGAGGAAATGGAGTCTGCTTGGCTTAGACCTACCTCAGTTCTTTCTACTGTCATCTGAACAAAGTCAGGTCTCAGACAGAAAGGTGGGGAATGGTCACTGTGCACCAGTCCCAGCCTCCCTCTAGGAAGGACCACAGAAGCAAAGCCTTTCCCTTGATCTCTGCGTTTTGGCCATCGTGGTCTTCTTCCACGATGTTCCTACTCTCTAACTTACTCTTCCTAAACTCCTCCCCTGAGCAGCCCATTTTCCAGGTCTCACTCAAGCCCCAATTCCCAGGGATCTCTTATCTCTCAAACAGAGGCAGGGTTTCAGGACATCATCTGGTCCTATGCAAACTCTGGAGCACATTTCACCTTACCATTTTGTATGCGTTTGTCTGGTCATTTAATCAATGACTATTTCATCCACCACAAGACCGTAATGTGCTCTTGAGATTAAACGGTTCGCCCAATGGCTAGCTGTGGTACCTCTCACACTAAAGTACCACATGTACTTTAGTACATGCGGTATGCCTACTGGATGCCAGTCACTGTGTTATGGACACACAGACAACTAAAAAGATGGAGATCATTAGGTCTAACACCACAGTGATAGCGCTCATCTCTAGGTCTCTTTCCTTCCTCCCTCCACTGCCACCCCTAGGGCGTTGAAATGACCTACGTCTCTGTGACCCTTAACCTGCTCATCTCTTTAATCTCTCTGAGGTATCATGACTCTTGGCCTTCCTCATTCCTTTTGCGTGCCAGCTATGCTGACTGAACTTTTGTAGCTGAAGCTGCCATTTCCTTATCCCTGTAAAAGCTGATGTAAACGGCTTTGCACAAGAAAACCACTGAAGGGAGGGAGAGAGCAAGCAGCAGGCCCTGCTACTGTCCCTCCACAGGCTGGTAACATATATAGTAGCCTGACACCAATGTCTTTGCTCAAAAAGGTGATGGCAGTCAGCCAAGCCTTGCTGATGTCCTCTATACTTTGTTTCTAGGTTGCTCTCACCCAGGTTTCATCCACAAGAGTCACTTCTCTATTCACACGTGATCACCACATTTCAGGACTCTCAGAGGTCCTTCTTCAGAAATGCCCTTCCCCTGATTCTCCCAATGCTAGAACCACCATAGATTCACCAAGGGTCACCATGGTGCATGGCAAGGTTAGGTTTGTCTGATGTGTGGCAATCTTTGGTTCAGGAGTAGAGACAGGAAATTCATGGGGGTGGGTGACTCCAATCTGGGCTAGTATTTCCTAGGGGGATGTCACAAAAGGAAAAAAAAGGAAAGAGGCAAGGAGTTAAGTATACTTACCAAAGAGAGCTTCAGTGACCCACAGAATCAACAGGGATTAAAGAGGGAAGATGTAAAGAGATGAATGGATAAAGGAAACAGGGAGGGGTTCCTTGGGGTTGTAGTCTTGGTGAGGTCAGAGACTGATGGTCCAAGCTGGATGCATGAGAAGGCAGTTCTTGGAAAGAACATGTTTGAGGGAATCTTTAATGTAGAGCAACATGGGGGAAAGAAGGTGGTAGATTGTGTGCAAGGCCCCTGACTCAACTCTTAGCACTTGTCCCCACAAAGTAGAGCAGCTGCAGGAACTGGGCAGTCCAGGCAAGATCACTGGCAATGAGAAGATCAAGGAACTGAACTGAGGTGTCTCATCCTCCATGTGGGTGTTCAGATGATGGAACAGAATCCTTCTGAAGCTTCCTCCTAAAAGAGCTTTCGTTTGTCTGTTCCCTAATGGGGTTGTGAACGAGCCTTGGCTGTGGCTTATAAAGGTTTTAGAGACAGAAAAAAAAAACGTAAGAAAGGTAACAACCTCTTCCCTATTAAGTACTGCACCAACACACACACACACACACACACACACACACACACACACACACACACACACACGTCCACTTTAATATTGGATTTGTTTGTAAAAGCAAAGACAGAGATGCCGAAGACAACTCTTAGATCGATGGGGTGCCAAAGTATATGTTTCTCTTCATTTCAAAATAGCATTTGGGTCTACGATGAGGGTAGAGGATGGAGTCAGGTGATAAAGGGTAAACCAAAGGTTTCAGACTCAGGAGACAGCTATGGTAGTGAAGCTAGGAGGTCAGAGGGATGTAGGAGGGATGCAGGAGGGATGCAGGAGGGATGCAGGAGGGATGCAGG
>NW_021604568.1:15757026-15809716 GCF_004785775.1 Grammomys surdaster | reverse complement strand
CAGGAGGGATGCAGGAGGGATGCAGGAGGGATGCAGGAGGGATGCAGAAGGGATGCAGGAGGGATGCAGGAGGGATGCAGGAGGGATGCAGGAGGAAGGAGGGATGCTAGAAGACTCCTACTCCGACTTTCTTCTTTTCCCTGTCCTAAGTCTTTGTATTGTCAGTGGTTAGCTGAGCTGAGGGGACTTGGTGGAGAGTAGAAAGGGTCAGTTCACAATACAGAAGATAGAGAAAGAGAGGAGGAAGAAGCCCTCAGACACAGCGGTCCCCACAGAGAAACTTACTTTCTACTGCCTGTTACATTGTCCAGGATGTAAAATGACTTCTGGCTCCTGTGAGTCAGTCATGGGATTTTCCTACAGCTCAGGGTGTGAGCGGCCCAGTTTATTTGTTTTCAACTTTAAACATGACAAAAGTAGCCATCTTTCATTTCTGGGACCCACAGAAGAGAGAGTAGGCTGTATATAAAATTACATGAATCATAAATTTGAGGAACCAGACAAAACCCCACAAATTAGATTACTCTCCGATTGGTACTGGGTTCCTGTTCTTCTGTCTCTTTTGGGAAATGTGGGTTTGTTTTCAACGTTTTCATCTCTTTCAAGCTCTGCTCTAGCCTTTCTTTTTTACCATTTATTTATTTATTTATTTATTTATTTATTTATTTATTTATTTGCACTCCAGATTTTATTCCCCTCCTGGTCCACCCTCCAACTGTTCCACATCCCATACCTCCTCCCCGCCCCTTGTCTCCACGAAAATGTCCCCACCCCCACCCCACCTGACCTCTAAACTTCCTGGGGCCTCCAGTCTCTTAAGGGTTAGGTGCATCATCTCTGACTGAACATAGACCCAGCAGTCCTCTGCTGTATATGTTGGGGGCCTCACATCAGCTGGTGTATGCTGCCTGCTTGATGATCCAGTGTTTGAGAGATCTCGGGGCTCCAGATTAAGTGAGACTGCTGGTCATCCTCAGCTTCTTCCAGCTTTTCCCTAATTCAACCACAGGGGTCAGCAGCTTCTGTCCATTGGTTGGTGCAAATATCTGCATCTGACTCTTTCAGCTGCTTGTTGGGTCTTTCAGAGGGCAGTCATGATAAGTCCCTTTTTGTGAGCACACCATAGCCTCAGTAATAGTGTCAGGTCTTGGAATCTCCCCTTGAACTTGATCCCACTTTGGTCCTGTCATTGGATCTCCTTTCCCTCAGGTTCCTCTCCATGTCCAACCCTGCAGTTCTTTCAGACAGGAACAATTCTGGGTCAGAGGTTTGACTGTGGGATGGCAACCCCATCCCTCCTTGATGCCATGTCTTTCTGTTGGAGGTGGACTCTACAAGTTCCCTCTTCCCACTGTAGGGCATTCCATCTAAGGTCTTTCCCTTTGAGTCCTGAGAGTCTCTCACCTCCCAAGTCTCTGGTACATTCTGGAGGGTCCCCACCCCCAACCTCCTACCTCCCGAGGTTGCCTGTTTCCATTCTTTCTCTACCTGAAGACCTAGAAATACCACTCTTGGAAATATACCCAAAAGATGCTCCACCATGCCACAGGGACACGTGTTCCACTGTTTATAGCAGCTTTGTTTGTGATAGCCAGAAGCTGGAAACAACCCAGATGTCTCATGACAGAAGAATGGATACAGAAAATGTGGTTCATTTACACAATGGAATACCACTCAGCTATTAAGAACAAGGACATCCTGAGTTTTGCAGGCAAATGGATGGATCTGGCCTGCTTTCTGTTGCTGTGATGAATACCATGACCTAGAGCAACTTGTGCAGGAAAGGGTTTACTTCAGCTTACAGGTCAGTCTGTCACTGAGGAAGTGGAGGCAGGAACTCAGGCAGGAACTGGAGCAGAATCCATGGATAACTGCTGCTCACTGGCTTGCTAACAGACTTAGATTCAGCTATTTCCTTGTGTAATAGTTCAGGCCCACCTGCCTAGGGAGGCTACCTTCCTCCATCAGTGTTGCAACCAAGAAAATGCCCCACAGACATGCACACAAGCCAACCTGATGGAGGCAATTTTTCCTCTTCTCAAGTATGTCAGGTTGACAACCAAAATTAGCCACCATAATCTATTTCAGTTGATTACATTTAAAACAAAGGAATATTTGACTTTTAACATTTATTGGTATGAATTGCACAGAAGGCAAAGAGGGAGCAGAAAAAGAAATTAGGCTTATAATTCTCTATTGGTGACTATGAGAGATACATGCGCAGAAAATAAAAACTCAGTGTGTTTGTCAAGATCACTAGACTCAGAGCAGGCACAGGAGAGACTTACTAAGCGGGTATTTACAAAGACATCCATTGACTTAGAGGAGCCAGTCAGACATAGTGTAAAAGCAGGGCCCACTAGCTGCAAGCCTTTACCATTTCTAGGTCTGGTGAAATCAGAGGAGGGAGGAGGTTCTGAGGAGATTTGTAGCCATGGAAGAAGTGCCACAGTGCTTCAGCAGAGACTCTAGAAAGTTCTGATGTCACTGCCAGACCATGATCAGAATGGAGAAAGCAGAGATAGTCGGGAGAGGGAAGGATGGGGAGACATCAGCAGAGGAACAGATATGGAAGAGCCAGCAGCAGGACTTCAGATATAAGCAGTATTAGGGGTGGAGGTCAGCCATGTCCTCTGCCACCATGTCTGTTCTCTGGGCTGAGAACAGACTCCTTTGCTAAGATGATGTCTTGATGACCGTTTGTGAAGGGGTGTTGAAATGAGACACTGATTGCAGCCGATCAATCAGAGAAAAGACTCATTTATTTTCTGAAGGCCATTGCAGGAGGGAAGAGATTCTGGAGGGTCAAATGGAGAAATGAAGATATCTAGAGGGGCTGTGATCTGCGGGAAGGCAAGCACTAGAGTAGTCCATCCAGGATTGGGGGTGATTTTATACATTGCTTCCAGTCAATAACATCAGTAAGACAGCAATTCACTGGCACAGATAACCTTTGGCTTTGGAGGGCAGAGGATATTACCCACTCAGAAGCACATAGCTACTGACAGATGGCAAAGGGCACTGGCTGATATGATTGGCTGTCTTGTCACCACAAACCACACATAGGGCAGCAAAAGGAGCTTTAATTGGGCACATGACCAGTCTGTATTCAGTTTTGAGAATAAGGACATTGGTACAATGGGGGCTTAATATTCCACACTGAACCTGTTTCGAGGATGAAGAAGACAATGTATCATAGGTTAAATAAGTTTCCTCCTGAAGGAGGTCTGTATCCAGGCTCCAGAACTTGAGACTATGTTACTTTATATGGCCAAAGGGGAATTTAAAAATATAAACTAAGTGTCTGGTGACAGGAAGATGGGCCAGGTTTATTCAGCTAAGCAAGGTAGGCATGAGTCTTTGTAAGGAAGAGAAGACCGTCTACTAGAGACTCTGGAGATGTAGTGAGTGGCCAGGATCCAGGGAATGTGGGCATCCTGTAGAATAGGGAAAGGGCTTAGTTTGTTCTCTGGAGTCTATGGAAGGAACCTACCCTGCAGATGGCTTGGATTCATTCATCTGACATTCATAACCAAGAGGACATCTGTGTCATTTCAAGTCTCTAATTTTATAGTAATTTTCTAGCACAGCAACTGGAAACTGTCATGGGGAGAGAGGATATTCAATGGGTCAATGGAAGAATCTACTACAGAACCTTGTGAGTACCTCGAACATTTGCAACTTGCAGGAATACTGACGTTCACTCTGTGCGCCCTTCCTTCCCACAGACGTGACAGAGCCAGGAGGGACCAGCATCATTCCATCCACCTGGGTAACCATATACCTGGGAGGTGTCTCCTGTTGGATGGACTTTGCAGATACGGCATAACTCTGGTGATGATGGTCTTATGGGGACATATTTGTCTCCACACTCACAGTGTTGTGTACATTAACTCTGCATGGCTTTATACGCTAGTCATACCTCAGTATGAGGAAGAGGACAGAAGCACAAATCTGAGTGATGAAGCTCCCCCCCCCAAGTGCCGTGCTCCACCCTACCCTCATCTAAGCTGTAGGGCTGTGCTCCACCCCACCTTCCCCTAAGCCATTCCCACCACAGCCTCCCACCTGGACCTCTGCTCCCACATTTCTGTCTCCTTGCTATGTTAGCCAGGGAGTCTTCAGCAGCACCCCAGCACCCCTGTACCCCCCTGCCTGAGTATCTCTAAGGTTTCCCATTTCACGACAGTGAACCCAGTGTGCTCCCGTGGCTGAAAGGCCTGCACCATCCATCAACGCCCTTTCTTCATTATTCCTGGACCTGTCTTTCTTGCTGATTCTAACAGAGGTCTGATGGGAGCTGCCACAAGGTCTCTACACTTAACTGCTTGCTCTGCCTCCCTCTCCACCCTACTTCCTGCTCACGTATTAATCTCCCCGGAGAAGCCTTTCCTGGCCATCCTCTCCAGCCTCCCTCCACACCGTTCATAGGCTCCGTATCTTATTGATCTTGCTACTCAATGCTTCCTGGTACATGAAATTGTATTAAGTATCAGTGTTCTTGACCAAAGACAAATTCTTCAAGGACTAAGACTGTTTTATTTTCTGCTATATCCCCAATGACAAAAGAATGCTTCACACATCATCCAAGAAATACTTGATTAAATATGCACGCACATGTTTCGGTAATTCTCCAACCCAAATATGACTGGTCAAAGAAAACACAACTCAATAATTATGAATATAAGCTGCATGCCTAGATTGGGCAGATATCCCTACACTACTCTGTTCCCTAGCTGTGAGGCCCTTATAACTTGTGGGTTTTCCAAGTCATGAACTTGTCCTTCTACCTCCTGCTCCTTGTCATCTTCCTCCTCTGTAGTCACCCTCCCCCCCCACCCCCGTCTCTTTCTTTCTCTCTCTCTCTCTCTCAATCTCTCTTCCCACCAACCTTTATTTCTCCACCTCCCCTACTCTGCCCAATCACTGGCTCTAGCCTTTATTTTACAAATTAAGGTGGGCAGAGGGTTCACTAGAAGTCACCTGTGTACCTACTCACTCCTCCTCTGCAGCCCCTCCCAGGAAAGTGGAATTAGCATCAAAATACAAAGGCCGGGCTATCAACAACACACACAGACAGGTCACTACATATGTGGTCATTTTTTTTCAAGTGTCATGGATAGTTAAGGACAAATGGTGAATTTTCGTGGAACTGTGGTTTGCTGAGAACAAGCTTGGTACATTTTTATGTAACCACCCACATCGCCTGTCTTTATTCCTGAAAGAGAAATTGGTCTTCGGCCCCCACAAGCCTTGTCAAGATAGGAAAGAAATTAGGAGCCAGCTGCTTTAGTTGAAAGTGAACCTTTCTACACATTAATTTTCAGTCACAGATTGGTCTTTTTTGTACCTTCAAACGAGAGTGAACTTTGTTCCCACTGGGTCTGTGGCTGCAGGGACATGGTTGATGGACTACAGCGTTCCTTACCTTGTATTTTTAACCTAACCCACTCCTTGTAGCTCATTTCCAAGTCTGCTTTTAATGCGGCCATGGGGCTTTGTCCTTGTTTGCATTGGTTGCTTTCCTCATAGCTGACAAAATGTTCAACAAACGCAACTCTAGGGTTTATTTTGGCCACCGTTTGGGGGTGCAGTTGACCATGGAGGGAGAGTCTTGGGGCCAGGAGCCTCCAGCAGCTGGCTCCATCCTGTCTAGTCAGGAAGCAGAGGCAGATGAAGTCGGGATCCCTGGCTGTGGACCTGTGCTGGTCATACTAAGGGAATCTGTCCACCTCCTTTAACCTAGTCTATAGAATCCCTTATAGACACTCCCAGTCATGTGACTTCTTGGAAGTTCTGGATCTGTCAAGTTGGCCAAGTATTAGTCATCATACCTCCGCTGTTTGATAAGACTAACATTTTTTGAAATTAAAATACAATGACATCATTTCCTCTTTTCCCTTTCTCCCCACAAACCTTCCCACACCCTCATTCCTGCTCTATATCAAACTGACGACCTCTGGACCTTTTTCTTTAACCATTGTTTGCAGTCCATAGAATATTACTAATACGTACATGACTTCAAAGCTGACCAGTTAGTACTGGACAACGCATTTTTCTCTCCATTTTTCCCCTCCCACTGTCAGCATCCCTTAGTTGCCCGTAGTTCTTAGTCTAGAATTGGCACCACATAAGTTTCCCCTTCCATGAGGGCTCGTCGGCTGACTCCACGCTTGTGTAGGCAGCCATGTTGTTGACACTTCATGGGTATAGATTCCTGACATTTCGAGGAGACACAGCCTCGGCAGGCATCCTGCTTCTCTGACCCTCATCATCTTTATGCACCTCTTCCTCAACGTTCCCTGAGTCTTAGGTGCAGGAGCTGTAATGTCTAACATGTAAAAGAAAGAGTTGATTGAAGGTACCCACTATCAGACGTTTCCTCTGCCCCCTTCCTCCTCGAATCTCCCTTTATCCAGATTTGCTGCAGGGCAGGCTCTCTTCAGGTTCTAATTTCTCATCTATCCAGCCCCCACGCCCCAGGTGCCCACCTCCTTGTGCAGAGATTGACTCACACAGATCTTGTGTGCAAGCTCAGCTGGGAAGAAGTGCGGCTTAGCATCCACACCAGAGAGGACCCCTGGTGACCCTAAGGTGTCCATGGTGGACAGCTATCACATTGAGTCCCCTCTTAGTGGTCTGTAGAAGCCTAACTGGTCGTTTTCATCCACCTCCTAACTATACAAGGATCTGCCTTTTGCTTGACGAGTCAGAATTCTCACAAAAACACCTACCAACAGAAATGAGTCCTTACTGGCAGATCCGTCTACGGAGCTTGAAATGCTTTTCTCTTCAAGTTAGTTCCCTGGCTCCTCCCAACAATCCTGTGAGAGATAATAATGTTAGAGCAATGCTCTGTGGTGTTAGCTCAGGCTACCACATTCAGCTAAACGAAAACAGAAACAAACCAGTAACAACAGCAATTAAACAACAACCACCACCAAAACGCATCAAACTAAGATCATGGAAAGTTTCACACAATATTCCCTAAAATAACAATGTATCTGAAATTCAAATTTATTAGGTGTTGACCTGATTGACTGAAAGAGCTTCTCCGAAGACAATGAGGTTGTTTTGGAAATGAGTCTTGCAATGAAATTGTACATCCACAGGAAGTCAAGGATGTGTGTAGGGAAGCAAAGGGGATACAGTAAAACATTAAGAGCTACGTTAGCATCGTGAGACAATTACTCATGCCTGGGAGAACCAAAAGCAAGGGGTGTCTGTCCACGGTTGGACAGGCAGTTGCTAGGTCGGAATGTAAGATTGTGATTCCTTTGTGTAAAGCTACTTATAGATCCTCTTGTGATAATTCTTGATTTTAGAAATACATGCATGAGACTTCCGGCCCTGTGCATTTGTTGTTGTTTTGATGCATCTCTGATCTGACTTTGACAAAAGTGACTCCATGTTGATTATGACGACTTTTTTCCTAGGCATCTTGCATTTTACCTGGAAACTCTACAGGAGATCTCTTCTACAGTTCAGGTAAGTGGCAAGAGGCGAATGCCCTTCTGTTGTCTCCATAGACTCTCTCTTCTTGCACGGACAATCATTATCCTTAGAAAGTGTCTTCGCTGTATGTCAAAATCCATCTGTGCCCTGTTCTCCCACCCCCTTTCCCAAGATCCTTTCTGCATCATGCATTGCCAAAAGGTCCGATGTAAAACACACTTATTGAATGCTTTCTGGTTCCACGCAGTGTGCTGTGCGCTTCGTCTCCTTATTTCATGCACTCTTTACAAGACCCATGGAAAGAGGTTGTACACAGAATAATTTCTACTCTCAGATGGAGAAGCGGGTTTGGGATAGTTACGTGTCCTCTGGGTTATCTGATATGGGAGCAGTGGAGTTAGCAATGGAGGTTGTCTGACACCACGGCCATTCCTAACTTGTACAACTGGAACCAGGTGGTGACACTCACAGCTGCATGACTTCACTGGTCCAGTTTTAGGCCTTGCTTGCCTTGGCTTTCTGAAGCTCCTGGGCTCTGGAACAACCACTGAGTAGACTTTCTCTCTATTCCACGTGGGTGGCATGAGAGATTAAAAGGGTTTTCAATATAGCAATCCTTAAGATGTACATATATCCTTGGAAACCTTATTTTTAACCATGAAAAAGAAAGAGTGTCAGCACAAAGCTTTTGAAGAAAGGCATTTCCGTCACTGCCAGCATGCTAAACTCTAAATTAACCCAGGTTCAGTGTTCTTTAAACACATTTGCTGAAACTGAGGGGCAAATAATTTATAGTTGATTCCGGGTAACAGGATATCACTGTGTAGCAAGACACTGCTTTCTGTGTCCTTTTTCATATATTTTTTTGGGATAAGCTACTCTTTGTGCTTTGGTCTGCAGATATTTGTATAATTCATGTATGTTCAAGGAGAAAGCTGGCATCTTCACGTCAAGCAAAATCATAACTAGCAACCCAAAGGCAAAAGAACTCGTCTCTTTCATCTTGGTACTTAAAAACTGTCAGTACTTAATGCAGCCGAAGAGCAGGGTAACCTGCAGGAGCTGATAGGGTTTTCCAAAGCGTATAAGAACAGGTTCTAAACCCTCAGGAAAAAAACACTTGAGAATGGTTTGTTTCTTTCTCTACTTATCACTAATCTAGTTAATTGTGAAAGCCAATTCAGGAAGAAGAAATTCCTTTACAAACATGCATGCTGTTCTTGTACAGGAGTTTGGTTCCCTGAACCCATGTTGGTGGCTTCTAACTGTAACTCCAGCTCCAGGGGATCTGACACCCTCTTCTGGCCTCCTCAGGAACTGCACACAGGTGTACACATTCTCCTGCTTCATGCATGTAGTTTAAAAAAGTTAAACATCAGTATGCATCGTGGAGATTAACGCCCCCTTCTTGTCTAGAAGGAACTGCCAAAGAGATTTATTCCTGGAGAGGCAGTGCATCTGGGCTAATCTGCTGAAGACTGCTGGTTTGTGTCTGTCTTATGCTCTCCATAGTAAATTGCCTTGAGCTTAAAATTCCTAGGCAGACTCTCAAAATTCCTGGGCAAGGGCACCCCAGCCCCAAGTGTGTAAATACCCTGAATCTTTTGTCAGTCGATCTGGAGAGAGGATATTGTGTTGGATACTTTTCTCATCACTGTAACAACACAGTTGAGAAGCAACTGAAGATAGGAGAGGTTGGTTTGGCTCACTCTTGCTGACTTAATCCATGTGGCAGAAAAGGCAGAGTGGAGTTCACAAAAGCAGAAACACAGAGCAGGACCTGTCACCCTGGCAGCTCAGGAAGTATGCAGCTGAAACCCCTAGTGTACCCCTGCTGCAAGCTAGACTTCATGTCTGAAAGGTTCCTTTGGAACCAGCACCACTAGCTAGAGAACAGGTGTTCAAGTACAAGAGTCTGTGGGCCATCTCCTATCCAAACCACAACCCAACAGACAAATGCCAGGTCTGAAAACAGCCAACACATCACTCCATTCCCTTTAGTGTCTACAGGAAGTCTGCCATCCTCGGAGGGCGGAATCAGAAACTTCAGTAATAGTGGTTAAACGTAGATTCCTGATTTTCATCTCAGACCTTCTGAACTCTAGTGGGAGTGGCTCAGACTAACAAACTGCTGCATAAGCCAGGCCTCTAGGGGTGTTCAGATACCCCAAAGCTCGGGAATCACTAAAGGAGGAATCTTCTATTCGCCAGCTCCAATCTCCTCTCTCTTCTTGTTCCCTCCATTTTGCTGGGGCTAGGACGGAAAGTATTTCTTCCAGCAACCTGTCCTCGGGAGGCAGAGGGGCAGCTCCCATTTATAGAGTTAGATACATATAGCTCTCCCAACCAGTGTACCGGGGTGACTTGCTCATTTTTTCTGGGGTGAGCATCATCTCAGTCACATTTGAAAGCACCCAACATAACATGACTTTGGACAGTGAGTTGTGTTCATTAAGCGTTGAGCCCTTCAGTCAGTCCTGCACTTCAGGAAGACTTCAGTTTGACAACACAGAGTAGAAGACTTGATCAGATCAGAGGTTTGGGGGTAGAGGCAGCCAGTGGAGCAGCATCTCCTCAGCATCTTTAGCATCGCTATCTTGGGTGTCTACTCTTTACTGATCTTTGTACGTCTCATGAAATCTCCCACTTACATCATTTCCTTTCATCTTTGTATGGCCTTCTTATACAGATGACGAGACAGAAGGATCACATGAGCATCATGTGGTCGAATGGCACAGCTGGAATCAGATCATGGGTCCAACTCAGAGTCCTATTTTTATTTATTTGTTTGTCTGTTTGTTTGTTTAGTTTATATGAGTACACTATAGCGGTCTTCAGACACACCAGAAGAGGGCATCAGATCCCATTACAGATGGTTGTGAGTCACCATGTAGTTGCTGGGAATTGAACTCAGGACCTCTGGAAGAGCAGTCAGTGCCCTTAACTGTTGAACCATCTCTCCAGTCCCAGAGTCTAATTTGTAAGCATTTCAATGCTTCTCCACCAAAAATAAAAATTAATTAATTAATTATTAATGCTTTGCTGACTGAGATACATTTTACACAACTGAAGCTAAAACTAGAATTAGACCAGATCCATCCTGTCATTAACCTTTCCTTTCCCTGCCCCTTCACAACCTCCATGCTATTTGCTAGGTCAGACCATCAGAGCTCAAGAACTCCCTGGTCTTCTGTATCTGGCGCTATAACCCTTCTAAATTTACACTGCACTTGGCATCATTTGGCTTTAAATGCTGGAAACAAAGCTGTGGTCGCATAAATATTTACAAAACCATATAACTAAAAGTCATACCAAAGGCAGCCCATTGCATTGGACCATGCATTTTCAGATGTTGGTTGATTCACGCATGGACCTACAAGCTAATGGAGTTTCTCTGTCCATATCAGTGGTGAGGTATTGGCAGGGACTTTCCAAATATGTCCATAGTGTGTTTGTATTCATGATTTAGTATGAATCCAAAACAATGACATTACATCTGATCCCATGCAAACCCTGAGGTCCATCAAGAAAGCAATCTATGTCCAGAGGGCACAGCAGTGAAGAGAGACAATCACTCTCTGGGACTCTCTGGGAGGCTACAAGGGCAGGAAGGGAGGTGGGAGTGGAGGAACAAGCACCCAGGCTTCAGTGCACAACAGTTCTTTCTTCAGTGAGAGCACGCAGTGCACACCGCCCTTCTACTTACAAGACATCTCAAAGCCTGCTGAGCACAACGGCAGACACTGAGAGCACGCAAGTGATCCGATCACAACACAAACGTTTACTCAGAATCGAGTTGGGATAGGAGCCGGAAGCTTAAGGTCCATAGGCCATGGGGGGGGTGGGGTGGGGAGGTGGGGCAGCACTCTGGCTTGTGACCTCCAAAGCTTGGATAACACCTAATTGCCAAATTCATATGCTAATTGTACTGGAGTTAAATTAGTGGCTTTTCTAGTTGCTCTGGTAACATACCTGGCAAGTGATTTAAGAAAGTATGAGGGTTGGTTTTGATTGTCAATTTGACACAGTGTAGAGTCACTGGGAATGGAAATCTCCCTGTGGGATCATGATGATGAAACTGGCTCATGGATATGTCTGTGGATATGTTAATGGATATGTTTATTGAGGTGGGTAGAATCCTAGAAAAAGGATTTTTCTGAACTGTGTAAGAGTGGGGGAAAGGAACCAAAACACTTGAAAACTGGTAAGCACTAATTCGGTCTTTCTGCTCTTGACTGGAAATGATGTGATTAGTTGCTTCACGTTCCTGTAGCCTTGGTTTCCACACAATGACGGTCTGTCCTGAAACCATGAGCCACAGGAACCTTTCTTCCTTAAGTTGCTTTCGTTGAGATATTTTATCACAGCTACAGGAAATGAACAGGATTTATCACAGCTCACAATTTGAGGGTCTATCACGGCAGGGAAAGCATGGAGAAGGGAGCCTGAGGTGACTCCTTACATCACCTCAGGAGTCAGGCAAGCGGGGTGAACACTGTTTCTCAGCCAACCGTCTCCTCTGTTTCTTCAAGTCTGTCCTGGGGTCCTTCAAGCCAGCGAGATAACTCTAAATCCAGTTAGGCTGACAATAAGGGTCTGCCTCCACAGGAGGCACGTGCTCCCCGATTGCAGGACTGAATTCAGTGCAGAGAAAACCAACTACATAAATACGTGATCCTTCAAACCGAGGAGCACACACATTTAAAGCCAGACTTATTGAGGATGCCTGAGGTGACCTGAAAAGCATCCCTGAGATGCTGGGACACTGTTCTTTGCCTACCTGTCTCATTTTAGCCATCGGCATTTCTGCATTTGCAGATCCAACCAAACAAAGATTAAACATATGTGGTAAAAACCTGCATCTGTACCAAACATGAGCAGATGGTTTTTCTCATCATCTCCCTAAACAATGCAGTACTATGACATTTACAGAGCATTCATGTTGTGTCAGATGTTATGAGTAATCTAGAGATGACTTAAAATACACAGAAGGGAATGGAGAGATGTTCAGCAGGTATAGCACCTGCTCCACGGGCATGTCCAGACTTCAGATAACCAGCACCCAAGTAAATTCTGGGTGGGATGACAGTTTTTCTACTGCCTGGAAGGCTGGCTAGCTAGTCCACTAGATGACCCTGTGAGCTCCAGGCTCAGCTGAAAAACCTTGCCTTTATGACAGGAAGCTTTTGATACCATTCTTGGGCTGCATGTGCACTTGACCACACATGGGTTACCCACACACACCAACAGGTGCACACAAATAAACATGTGTGCATGCATATCCAAATATAGAAAAAGGATAGCATGCAGGAGGATATACATAGGTTTATGTGGAGATACAATGTCATTTGATGGGATGTGAGCATCCACAGGTCTTGGTATCTTGGAACAGGTATCCTGAACAGGAAGTAGTTCTCCCGTGGATGTTTCCGGCCATGCTAAGATGGACTGCTGCTGGAAATTGAGGCTCTCCACAGCTGCTCGATAGCCCATTGCTTATTGGGAAAGGTCCCAAAAGATAAAAAGTTGGAGGGAAGGGTGTGCACCCAGGATACCAGTAGGCCACCCTTGGTCATCAGACAACCAGCATTCTAGTATGGCTGATGATGCATTATAAGGTCAGACCAGAGGTCAGTGAGTGCTCGTGACCTTTCAGGAGATGCCTTGTCGTTTCTCATAGAGGACTTTATCTGAGGTTTGAAATGACACGTGTACAACAAATCCCACCACTTTATCCTGAAATCTGTTTTAAGCCATTCATAGACATAACGGGCTTATGACGGTTTACAGAAATGTGGTCAGGAATAAAGCCGAGGACAATCTGTGAATATATAAATAGCCACTCCTTAAATAGGCTGGTGGCACCCCGAGGAAGAGGAACAGGCAGAGATCCAGATCTGCGCGCACGATGCCCACGGACACCACACAGAACATCACCTCCCTTGTGGGATCCATAATAAGTGTGTTACAGAGCACCCTTCCTCAAGAGATGAAGATAGTGCTCGGTTACTCCTGCAAGGGAAGCTTGGGTTCTCACTTCCAATGAGAACTGGGAAGGAATAATCCCCAGGACTGGGTTCTACCACCTTCCAGCAGCTTGTATCTGCAGGTCTGAATATACAAAGATAAGGACCAGCAGATAAAGATGCTTGCTAGAAGCCTGGTAACCAGAGTTTTGTCCTTGGAGCCCAAAGAAAGGTGGAAGGAGAGAACTGACTCCACAGAGCTGTCCTCTGTCACATGCACAGCGTGGCATGTGCACAACTCCCACACTGGTAATAGATGAATAAACAAACAAGCAAAGTGTACCCACGGAGATATGAATGAACACGAGCGTCATGTGGGATAAGATTTCTGATCTTGACTGGCACACTGTCCCTGTGAGTACTCAAGAATGAAGATGCTTTTCCAGCAGGGTTTAAGGAATATAGACTGCAGGTTGTGTATCCCCAAGCTAAGTGATTGGAACCTGAAGTGTTTCAGATTTCAGAATTTCAGTTTGGGATTGTTTGGACAGGTTTTTATTGGCTGGGCATTCTTAATGCAAAATATCTCGAATCTGACACTTTCTGAGTACATGAACCCGTTTGAGAACATTTCTGCATACTAGGTGTTCAATTTGTAATACCCACTGTTTGTAACCTATACAGGCAGTCGTCGCTTTCCTGTTGCTGTGATAAAATACCATGACTCAAAGGGCGGGATAGATCCCACCATAGCGGGAAAGGCATGACAATAGGAGCCAGAAGTAGAGAGATCTCAGGAGAGAGAGACAGAGTGTGTGTGTCTAGGGGTAGGGGGGACAAGAACAGGAAGTGTGGAGGGAACAGGAACAGGAAGTGGGCAATGGTTATACCAAGCTGGATCCTTTTTGTGACATACTTCTTTAATAGCAAGTTTCTGTCTCCTATGGGTCCCACAGCCTCCCTCAAACACCACTACCAACTGGAAACCAAGAGTTTAAATACATGAATCCCTTGGGCCAGTTTTCATTTAAACCACTTGGAAAACTAAATTCACTCTAGCTGTTTCTGAGAACCAAGGGACATTTCTGACTACAGAAAAAGGGAAGAAAGAGTCTGTGCTAACGATGGACGTTAAGAAGGATAGACAAGCTCAAAGCAGTAGCCAGTTAGATGTCCCTTATATGCATATAGAGAGTGTCACACAGAAAACTCAATAGGATCCAGAGATCCAATCAGATTCAGGGAATACAGATACAGAATTTCAACATACAAGAGAAGCAAGCTTGGTGGATGTGCTGCTTAACGGAACAGGGGAATCCAGGGGTGTCTCCATGTGAGAGCACCGGTCTCCTTTCTCAAAAACTTGTTATACAGCTTTTGAGTTAGCATACTTATGAATACAACTGTAGATGTATACTTTCATCTTAGAAATGACATTCTATTTTAATACTTTGTATAAATAGGGTTTTGGTTCGTTAAAATAAATATACCAACAAAATATAACACCTGGGATCATTGCTGTCCCCTTTGTCAAAACTTACAAAGCAAAATGCTAGGCCCACAGGGCTCTCCCCGCAAGGCCACTGGGTCTTTATTTCTATGCTGGGGATCTTTAAAGGCTAGGCTAGCCCACTTTGCTTGCAACAGTCTGTGGATTCTGGAAGCTGGAGGGTACCAGAGTGTTTGAGTTATGGCCTCTGATCATCTGGTGTATTTTGGCTGGCAAGGACCAAGTCAAGTCCAACAAACTGATCTTAAATGATTTTCTTTTAGAGAAGTCTACTTTTAGACTATTTTTTTCCCAAGTTAACAGGAGGTTGTCCATCCCAAACCTCTTTAAGGTTGATTGACCCGTTTTACAAAATGTTTGACTTCCAAGTGACTATGTCCTTACTGTGTTCTAGCTTCAGAACAAAATTGCTTATGGTTTGTATGGAGATCAATTCTGCAGGGCCAATTCTTAATCCTGTTTCTAACTTCTTACTGCCCTGAATAACTTCAAGAAGAAATCAGACCGGATCCGTCAGGAGTTTCTGAAACACATTTTAATCAATAAATAGGAACATCTGTCAACCACTTATTAGGCGGGAAAAATAAGAATGTATGACGAATTCCAAAGAAAATGACACCTTGGAAAGACACTGCCAAGATCTTTGCCTAAGGCGCCATTTGTAGAACCATTTGTAGAACCGGAGTTCACCAAAGATTACTCAGAAAAAAATCTTGGACTATTTTAAAGAATTTCCAGATGTATTTAAAGTACAAAAACATTATCCTGTACAAAAAGTGAAATGGGTTACTCTTCAGCACCTGTGTGGATGATCGACACGTCAGTGAATAATGAATGAATACAGTGTAGCACGCCAGAGAACATGGTTATTTAACTCACATTTTGGGTCGAGTTTATTCCCACCATTACCCCTGTCTTGCTATCCACTCCCCTGCTCTGCATCACAGGGTAGCACGGTCCCCAGGGCCTTACTAGCTGGCTTTCAGGCACCCTGGAATGGTAAGGCACTGGTGGATATGGGCACAGGCCTGGGGAGACGTGTGTGCGTCTTGGTGTCTGTCTCAGTTCTGGTTTGGTTTCCATCTCAGACAGTGGCTTGTCCTGGGCATGGCTCCAATCACCATAGCCTCCATGGTCCTAGCTTCTAGAAGGCTGCCCTGCCACAGTTCTCACTGATGACACGGGAACCGAACTCCTCTTATAGCCTCACAGTGGGTAACAGATGTCTACTGTTTGGCTCTCTCTTAGTTACCCACGTAAGTGAATTCCCTGTGTCGACACTTCTGCACCAATATTCCTAGAATGGCTTGTTTTCTGGACTGGGTCCCATATATTAGAATATTAACTGTTGTCTCCTTTCAGCTACCTGGGACGGTCTGCTGAAGAATCTGTCCTAAGTCACTGAAAACAATCATTCAAACCCCTCAGCAGCCACCTTCTCCAATGGAGGCCGACAAGTGTCTCAGCTGTATTCTTTCATCAAGAGTTGGGATTCTCTTTGCTAAGTTCAACTAAGGCTCTGACTTTCCACTCATGTCATCACCAATATCTTCTCCTGAGGTCATTCATGCACTCAAGAGATGACAAGGAGAGCGGTGGGGGGGGCGGGAACAGGAAATTAACTTTAAAGGAAAAGTGTGAAGTCATCAGATGAACAAAGTTATTAAACAACAACAACAACAAAAATCTGGAAACCCAGAATATCAGACATCACCAGAGAACTTCCTCCCTACCGGATCAATATACTTTCCTTAAATTAAATCCCCTTAACATTCCTGGATATTTTGAGAGCATCAGAACAAAAACATAAAATAAAAACCGGATTCATCAGTGAGCGACGGTAGGCTCTCGGTTGAAGGGGCGGTCAACGGCTGAAGTAGAGCTCTTTGGTGAGCATGGACACCATACATGGAATCTGTTTCTTCTCGTTGAAGCGTGGATCATCAGACTGGGACTCGAAGTGCCTGGCCACCCTGTCGTTCACCCTGGTCAGGATCTGCATGATCTCCAGGTCCTTGCCGTGCTCATTCAGGATGGAGCAGAGGGCCTGAACAAACCAGGAGCCTTTCCCTGGGTTCCTCCATGAGTAATAGCCTTCAGGCGGAGAGGGGGAGGGGGAGGGGAAGGGGGAAGGAAAGGGGAGGGGGAGGGGGAGGGGGGAGAGAGAGAGAGATCCATTAGCCAACCCTGAGAACTATGGGAAGAACAGACCTGCAGCACTGTATAGCATGGGTTTCTGGATATCATCTCCCTCTCTTCTGTCTCAAAAACACACATCCTAGGTGTGAAGCACTCTATGAAGCAGCTCAGAATGCTCGGTGTCCCAGCACAGAAACCTAATTACAGCCGATGGCACTAAAGTCCAGTGCATCTGCATCTGGGATACCTGAGATACCAAGCAGAGAGTGAGGTGTGCGTTGAGTCCTCTAGGGAGGAGGGTACACTTCATAGCTTTTCAGCACCTCACTACCCTTATGGAGTGAGCACTACTTCCTTAGCCCAGCGCCAGGAAATAGAGTTAGAAAACTGAAGAGATTTTCCGGGCGTGTTTACTGCCGGGAGACGCAGAACGAGGGGTGGGGCCTGCTGAGGAGATTAGGGGCAAGTGCTGCTGGCTGCTTTAGGGACAGAGGCAGGAGAGGCTTCTGATCTAGGATAGCAGGCAGTTAGACAAGAGGTGTGTGTCTCATGGGCCATACGAGGTGTCTGGTAAAAAACTGATTTGTGAGTTTTCCTGGGTCACCTGACCCACATGTCTTATAAGGAGGGGAACATCTCAGCAGACCTGGAGGAGCAGGTCCCAGGGACCCCAGGGACTCACAAGAGCGGCTAGCTTTACTCCTAACAATGCAGAGTTCACTAGACCGTGATCCCCGACTGCGCCTCTCTCCTTCTGTGACCTCCTGCCATCTTTGACCCTGAGGGAATCTAAAACTGTTGCTTGCAATTTGGAAAGCCAGGCAGAAGATTAGGAGATCAGGATCCCCACAGCATTCCCAAGGCTGGCAGAAAACACATCTACATGACCACACGCTGACAGGCGAACCCCTAAAGGACAGAGGTCAGAGGACACTAGCCTAGAGAGACAGACAGTCCACGTCCAGCCTCACCAGGCCACCATGTTGAATGAAATCTCCAAATCACAGCCATGCCATGTGGAGTTTCATTCATTATCCTGGGATGGACATTTTGGTGACAGGATTGCCTTTGCTCGTGACTTTTAAAAGTGGCCACCGTGCTGTCTGATGTATCCGTCTAAGCAGCAAAGCTGAAGACCTCGGGCCACTGCACCCAGGGAGAGGGGAGAGTACATGGCTCTCGGTTCATCAAGAGCTGACACTAAGCTGTATTCAGCTCGCATGGTAATTTGCACAGCTGCTTCATCCTGCCGAACCCAAGAGAGTGAGAACTGGATCAGCGTCTCCAGTGACCTTAACACCTAGTTATATCACAAGGGTTCAGTCAGCAGTGCCACACAGCAGGCTGTAGTGTCCTTAGAATTCTTGTCTGCAGTGCACACACTAGCAGCCACCAGCCCAAGCCAGGGGCTGATGCGTAGTCAGTCACACAACAATGCACTTGTCTGCAGACAGGGTGTCATTCAACCCAGTGGCTTGGTCGGTTGTGCACACGGATGTGCACACGGATGTGCACACGGATGCATGCACTATCATCTCCTCAGGTTTGTGCTTGTTAACCTCTGACCTCTAGGGCCTCCAAGGTAACCATCTGAACAATACAGATACTATCCTATTGACTCTTTACCTGGAAACAGTTTCCTCATATTTCTTTATCAGGGCAAAATTCAGGCTGTTTGGCAGCACACAGAGTCCACGGTAAGGCTTTGTGTACTGTCGAGGCTGTCACATGTTAAGCTGGAGACTGAACTCTGCCCCACCCCCTCCCTCATGCTTACACATTGAGGTCCTAGCCTCTACAGATGGCTTTAAGTTAGTGAGGTCTGAGGGGTGGGTCCCTGGCACAGTGGGATTAGTGTCTTTATGAGAAGATATGTCAGAACACTTCCTCTGCTTTTCCCCTGTTTTCTCTGCCATGTGAGGACAGAGGAAGAAGGCAGCCATTTATTAAGTAGGAAGAGTCCTCTCCTGAGACCAGTTGGCACAGAAACAGATGTCTGTTGACCCAAGACATCAGAATATCTGTGATCCACTCGGTCTTGTCCAGGAAGTGCACTGGGCATTAGCCCTAGTCCAAACTGATGACTGAATGCGGGGGTCAGCTATGGCAGTAACGTTAAAGAAAGCTTTCTTATTGGCCCCTGTAGAGGCGTTTGCCTTCCTCCCTGAGTTCCTCCAGACCTTCTCTGAGCAGCGACAGCTCCATGCTGGGTTTACTCACACCGATGCCTGCCAATTTTTGTACTGCCAACCTCCCAAGAGCAGGAGACCGACGTACTTTTTACCCTTTACAGTGCTTAAAAGTGTGACTCTAGCATACTCACAGAACCCATCTGTAGAGCCTGCCAGAGCTGGTTTTGTTTTGTCTTTTTTCCAGATACACTGACTCATTTACTGGAACTAATACCTCTGTACCAAGCCTTTGCAAAAGTCCCACAGCTGGGGAATTCTCACTCAAACGAGGGGTCTGTGCCCAACAAAGGGAAGGCTTGTACGGAACAGACTCAGGCAAACACGGGGTTTGGTAAATAACAAGAAACCACACTCGTTCCTGGCATTGCGTGGCACCTGCCATGCTCACAGCCTGAAGGATCCGGGTCTATGACTCAACAAACGTCTGATGCTCACCCAAGTTCAATTAAGTTCTCAACTGCAAAAGCAACAATGGTTTTCTCCATCACCTATGTAATTACTATAAGGATGATGGGAGAGACTGTTTAAAATTATTTAAAGTGACGTAATTTTTACAGTTATATGCACAATTATTGCTTATTGGGAAAGTCTTGCCATTATTATTAATCTTAGTTAAAAAAAAAGGGGGGGAGGGGAGAATTCCATTTTCTCATGGAGAGGAATGAGTTCTGTGGCAGGTAGAGTAGTGGTCCCCGAAGAGGGACACACCTAACTCTGGAATCTGTGACCATGTTACCCTCCATGACAAAAAGGACTTTTCGATGCCATTAAAATTATAGACTCCGGGTAGGGAAATGGTTCTGGATTGCCAGGTAGAACCAGCCCCAGAGAGGGAAGAGGAATGAGAGAGAACAGTGTTTGCGAGGTTGACAGGGAAAGGACTGAGAGAGCGAGAAGGGGTTTCAAAAGGGGAGGGGCACAAGTCAAGGGATCTAGAAGATCCAACATGCTAGGAAAAAGAGGAGACAGATTTCCCTATGTGCTTCCAACAGAGAGGATGCCCTGCCCTTTCCTCTGGGATTCTGGCCTCTAAACTACCAACATGGTGTTTATATGGCCTCAGTCACTCTGTCTGTTATCCTCAAAGCTTGGGCATGAGCACAAGTACCTCAGACTTCAGAACAACTGCAGAGGTGTTACTGCTTGAACAGTAGTTTTTTTTTTCTTTCTATGTGTTGTGTGTAAGTATGTGTGCGTGTGTAGGTATGTGCTTATGCACACCTGGGTGTAGAGACCTGTGCCCACGCTGGGTATCTTCCTGAATTGATTTTTAGCTTTTGAGACAGTCTGTCAGTGAATTTAGAGCTTGCCAACCCAGCTCGAGTGGCAAGCCAGTCAGCCTCCAGGATTTTCCTTCGTCTAAACACCCAGTGCTGGGGTTTCAGGCACACAGAGCTATGTTCGGCTCTTATACACATGCTGGGGATTCATTCAGTCTTAGGTCCTCGTGTTTGAACTGCAAGTAGCTTACCCACTGAGTCAGCTCCCCTTGGTTGGGCATTTCTAGTAAGGAAATATGATATCTGAAATGCTCCAGAATCCAAACTTTTGGGTGGGATACTGATACTCAATTTCAAATCTTGAAATGGTTTTTGAGTTATGGGTGCTAAAATCTATAATGAATTACTGTAGCAGCAGGAGACCGACATAGCCCTCACACCTGCATGTGGACCGAGGAACGAGGTAAGGTGAGCAGACAGTGGACAGGGTACCTGGAACCGTGGAGTAAGCAAAGAGAAAGTCAGCTTCCACCGGGATCTTGTACCGGGGGTTAGCGTCAGTGTCGTTGATGGGCCCCGAGTCAGCCTGGATGCCGTCATCGAGCTCGGTCCCACGGCATGCCTAAAACGTATCAGAGTAGAGATCGAATGGACAGGAACAGAACCTGCTTGTGCTGTTTTCAAGCCCTGCCTGGCACACCCGGAGCTCGGTGGCCAGCTGATGAGGAGATAAGAACCAGGACTGAATCAGATTACAAAGTGAAGCCTTACAGAAACATAGCAAGTGCCTGTGCCAACCATTTCTGGGCAGGAAGCCCCGGCCCCAGTGTGCATACCCCAGGAAATCGGCATGTTGATTTGTACAGGTAACACGGCCCCTGCGCTCTGTTAACTTTTCCCACACGCAATCCCACTGGCCTTCCAAAGCACCTGAATGAAGAAGAGTTTGGGTTTCTCTAACAGGGTTTTGCATCGGTCTCCCCTGAAATGAGCTGTCAGATCCTTTATGGGTGTCACGCCATCTTTCCCATAAATCAGATTCTCCTCTCCGTGGCTCAGCAGGACGCAGGCGAAGCAGGCGGAGTTGCTGTGGTCCTCCTCAGAGGCTGGAAGGAAGCAATCAACACTAATTGTTTAGGGATGGGCCCTAGGATCATCTAGAAGGATCTTTTGGGGCCAGGGAAGAGCATGGTACGGAGCCCCTTCAAAGCACTGGGCTGGGCTGCCTCGGCAAAGACTATGGACGGGTGGGGGAGAATTCTAGAATTTCTCTGAGATGGAACCCAGGCACCACAACAGCCACTAGAGGACACTAGGGAACAGAGGAATATAGTCGTTCTGTGGGCTGGTTCTGTGAGAGCAGAGAGGTTAGTTACACCCCCTCCCCCTTTCTTCTCTCTCTCTATAAAGAGACGGTTGCAGTAGCATATATGTAAATGTGCCCAGAACTTGCTATGAAGGCCAGGCTGTTCTCGAACTCAGCCTGCCTCCGCTTCCTGAATGCTGGGATTAAAGGTGTACTCCACCACACCCAGCAGCAGTTACTGCTTTTTAAGTGAGATACATAGGAAGAAGCATCATGCAAGCATTTGTTGAAGAAAAGAAAAGGTTAGACCACGAGGAATAAGTTGGTCATAAAAAAAAAGGGTGGGGGGGGCAAACGATGTAAGATTTCGCTCTGGTGAGATATGAAAAGTAGTTCACGAAGGAAAAGCAGAAGTGTGTGGGGGGGGTGTCGGTGGCTCAGGGAGGGGAAACAGAATGGTTAGGAGATTGGTTGCTTTGGTTATGGAAGGGGAAAAGAATTCTAACAAGGTGACTGGGTTTAACTCTGCTGAACTGTTCTCTTTAAAGTGATTAAGACAGTGGCTTTGTATTACACGTAACTTATCACAATAAGAAACTGAATACACTCGGGAAGGACTCTAAGTCGGCACGCCACGGGCATGCATGTACATCCATGTCTACTGCTGTATGAGTCACAGTAGTCACGGGCAGAACAGGCCATCAACAGAAATTAGATACAGGAAGCATGTCTGTACACACAACAGAGTTTGGTGCAGCCATAAAGAAAACTGCAAACATGGCATCACCAGGAAAACCGACAGAACCGGAAATAGTGTGTTGAGGGAAACCAACTAGTTCAAACACAAAGACCCACGTTTCCTCTTGTATGCAGATACCAGCTTTAGAAGTATGCAAGCGTGTATGTGTGCAAGCGTGTATGTGTGCAAGCGTGTATGTGTGCAAGCAAGCGTGTATGTGTGTGTGCACACGTCGGTTACAGAACTTGGAAGGGTATCAGGAGAGGGAGCAGAGACGTTAACGGGGGTGAGTGGGACACATGTGATGATACAAAAGCAGGAGAGAAGACAGAAGAGAGCGGCGGGGGGGGGGAGCGGGGGGCGTGGAGCAGAGTGAGGGTCATGAGAACAAGCACAATGACGTACAGGAAAACCATTACCCTGTGTGTAAACTAGAAAGTTAACAGGAAAAAGTATCAGATGGCTGTCACTACAGGGATTAGGAGAGGAATCGTGGAGATCACAGCTGACTGCCTGACTTCTGCTGT
This sequence comes from Grammomys surdaster, assembly GCF_004785775.1. NCBI lineage: Eukaryota > Metazoa > Chordata > Mammalia > Rodentia > Muridae > Grammomys > Grammomys surdaster. The sequence continues at coordinate 15,786,662 of NW_021604568.1, read as the reverse complement.
CTATGACTGTGACACCAACCAGCCTACTAACTGATACCATAAACAGCCATTTCAGGTGTACCTCCTGTGTGCTGGCACTCACACAGGTACTTTATGTGATTTGTATTAATAGTTAACTTACCCTCTCCCTCTGTGTGTGTGTGTGTGTGTGTGTGTGTGTGTGTTCAGGCGCCTGCAGAAGCCAGAAGAGGCCATCTGATCCTCTGGAGCTGGAGCGGGTGCTGAGAACCGAACTCAGACCTCCGCACGAGCAGTTCAGTGTCCACCCTTAATCAGTGAGCCATCTCTTGGGCCCCAAGAAGTCAATTAAAAGTAAAAAGGCACATAAACTCTTCCTTTTCAGATCTGTAGTTAAGGGAAGCTGATCCCTGCTGTCTGTCGGTCCCTGTCCAACAAGCAGGCAGGGTTCTACTTTAGGGCACTTGCCCCACGTATCCCTGCTCCTCGAGGTGCCTGGAGTGGGACATGCAAGGACAGCCCACACTTACCTTTTCTAAGCAGATCTTGCATCTTTGCACAAGAGCAGTCATTGTAGACATCCACTTCAAAACCCAGGCTTCGGAAGCACTTGAAGAGGGCCTCTGCATCTTTGTCCGTTCCATTCCGGACATCCATACCTGTGAGGGTAAGGCAAGAAGTGAGAAAAGGCTCCAGTCAGACCAGATGCTCCAGCAACAATCCCTGAGAAACAACACCTTTCAGCCTTACAGCTTAACTGCACACGTGAGACCAGAGGCAAACTCCAAAGGACCGAGCCTCCACTCAAGGTGACCTTCCTCATGGTCTTGGGATGGCTAGTACTGGCTGCCAATGTCACATGATCTAGAACTACCCGAGAAAAAAGGCCATTTTATCCCAGCAACAGGAAAGTAACTGAATCAGGCTCCCACAGTACACGGCAGGGCCTCAGACTAAAAATTTTCTGCACCCCTCTCTCCTGGACATGGAGAGCCGCCGGCATGGCTGCTCTCTGATGAGTGTCTGGTACAACGTGGAGAAAGGAGGAGGAGAAAGTCAGGAGAGGTTGGCCCGGCCCCACACCCACCTGTCACTTTGTCAAAGTTTTTGTTATTTATGATGATACATTTGCCCATCTTCTTGAAATCCATGCGGTACAGGTACGTGGGCACTCGGTCCCGGGTGGTACTGACGGGGCACGTAGAGGCATTTTTCTTCTTTTTCCTTGGGTTACAGAAAGTCAGTTAGAGGCTGTGGAAGCAGTCTGGACAGTTGTATATTCAGGAAAGCCATGGTGTTTGTGAACTGAAGACCCAAGGTGGACAGATGGTTCTGTTTTAACTGTCTTGTTTAAATGGAACAAGGCTCCAGGGTCAATTTCAATAGAAGTCAGAAAATGCAAATCACAGCCGCAATGTGCTGGTGCAGTACGTTCCCCAGAGTGATCACACTGAGAGAAATGGATGGTTCAGCGTCTGCCGTGAGCTTGTGGGGCTGGTGGGGATCTACTGGGGTGTCCACTGTGTAAGGCTGGCAGGACACACTAAGCTCACACAAACAAACTGCACGGCAGAACAACCACCTTGGGTCAGGCAAAGGTTTACTAAAAGACAGGACTACATTGTTCACCATATCCCAGACAGGAAATAACCCACAGTCCTGTTTACATAAACAGCTGAAGCAAGGAATATTCATATATCAGATAAAACGGAGACTAAACGAGTCAAGGCAGCATGAAGCACATGAGCGAACGTCACAAACAGAACACAGCAAAGCGCCCACAGGTAAACGACTGCACGCGTACTTACGCACGTCACGCTAAATAAAGTCTGGGGAAACCAGAGGAAGGCCAACCCTATTTCTTTTTCCTTTATTTTAAAAAAAATGTGCCATGTGTATGTACGTGGTGCATACGTGTGTGCATGCGTGTGTATGGGTGTGCTCACCCGTGTGTACCCGTGGATACCATCAACAACAGCAGATATCTTCAGTATTGCTTCTCACCTTTTTTAAAAGACAGGTTCTCTCGGTGAACACGGAGCTCGCTGTTTTAGCTAGACTGGCCGCCAGTGAGCGGCCTGCATTCACTCATCTCAACTGCCAACCGGTGCCTGGGCTGCACACGCTTCCTGCCGTGTCTAACTTTTATGTGGGTGCCGGGACTAGAACTCAGGTCCTTAGGCTGGCAAGCAAGCTCTTTACCCATTGAGCCATCTCTCCCTCCCCCAGATGTTTTGTGTTGACAGACTGGTTACAGACATAGGTCAGCAAAAATTCCCATGTGTACATACCTTCTCTATGGATGAATATTTCAATGGCACATACAGTAATGGGGGGGGATCGAGCAACGATTTTTAAAAGAACATTAACTTTTCCCCATCCCCCAAACAACTACAGTACTACTGAGCAAAGGCACACAGGGGCTTCACAGGATCAGCGGGCATTCCCAAGGCCAAGGGTACGGTCAGATCTGGCTGGGATGTGACTCTGGGAGCCAGCCTCCTGGTGTGGGCTTCCTCCACATGGCACCTTGTTTGAACAAACACTGCCTTTGATACGGAAATCCATCCAGAGCAGGACACCCCTCACCTCTCAACTTAAATTGGGGGAGCTGGTGCACAATCCCAGACAGGTCCCTGACCCTGTAACCCTCAACAATGGTGGCTCTGGACTGGCTTTAGCTGCTGTTCTCTGTGAGGCTTTGGAAAGAGGCAGGATATGAAGAAAATGAAAGAAAACTTAAGGTGGGAGGGAAACTTAGCACCTCATATTCATTTTAGAGCACGATTCCTGCAGCCTACAGCTACCTGAAGGCTATCCAGGGACTGTGAGGGTGGCAGGATGGCCCACAGTCTGGAGAACACTCTACCGGAACACCCTTTAAGGGGCACAATTCAACTTCCGCTTTCTGTGGTGAGAATTCTATGGTGAGGGGCGAGCCAGGCGGCTCAACAGCATGACCTGAGTTTCAGCCCCAGACTCCCATGTGGTGGAAGGCGAAAACTGACTCTAGCAAGATGTCCTCTGACTTCCACACACATGCCACGACATGTGTACATGCATGTATGCACACGTGTCCCTCCCCCAACAGCTCCCTCCCCATATATTAAATGTAATTTTTAAACCCCTACAACTTCTAGGATGACAGCCATGTCTCAGACACGCTGTGGCTCTTATGTCATTAAGATTCCCGGGAATGCGCAAAACAAAACCAGCAAGCCTCTTTTGTTAGAAAAAAGGGGCTGGAGAAAATGTTACATGAGAAAGTGAAGGCCTCTGCTTCTGCAAGAACAGAACCTGGAACATTACCTCATCATTTAATAAAACAGTTATTAATTCATTCAGTTAAAAAAAAGGAACAAGACCGAGGGAATAAAAACACACATATGTAAACACAACAACCCAGGTTCCAAAAAGTACCTAAAAACTGAATGGAAAGTGAGGTACAGTTCTAATCCCTGGGAAGTTTCTCAGAGTTCTCAGAAGGGAGGCAGGGGCAATTTCCCTGCCCAAACTTGCTCCTATTGAACTCCTCAAAAAATTTAAATTACACTTATTTAGTGTGTCTCTGTGTGTGTTTGTATACGCACGTGCACACGTGGGTGTGTGGATGCATGTGCTCTAGCGTGCACACTTGCATGCACACACCATGGCATCGGTATGGACATCAGGACAGTTTGTAGGAGTTGATTCTCTCCCCCCACCAGTGTTCCTGCAGGATCAAGCTTCGGCCTCCAGGCTCCGTGGCAAGCACCTTTACCCACTGAGACATCCCCTCAACCATGAACTGTGATTTTTCAAAATGAACCTAAATCTCTTCCTGAGTTTCAGCCCCAGACTCCATGTGGTGGAAGGCGAAAACTGACTCTAGCAAGATGTCCTCTGACTTCCACACACATGCCACGACATGTGTACATGCATGTATGCACACGTGTCTCTCCCCTAACAGCTCCCTCCCCATATATTAAATGTAATTTTTACCCCTACAACTTCTAGGATGACAGCCATGTCTCAGACACGCTGTGGCTCTTATGTCATTAAGATTCCCGGGAATGCGCAAAACAAAACCAGCAAGCCTCTTTTGTAAGAAAAAAAGGACCGAATCATGCAGATTTCGGTCAGTCAGTATTAATCGTTCCTTGTAGCCCAGATAGCTTTCTGTTAAAGCCAGATCTGCCCAGACCACAGATGTACACCAGAGGGTGATTATTCATTCATCTCCGTTACATTTACCTTCCTAAGTACAGCTGGCTCGGCGCAAGCAAATGCTGGAATCAGCTTACAGCACGGAACAGAGAAAATAGAAAACCAGGAAGTGACTGTTGGGGGGGGGCATCAAGAATGAGCCAGGGGAAAAAAGGAGGACAGAGGGACACCCAGGAGGACAGAGGGCCACTGTACACATGACATCTGCATGAATGAGTCTGAGACAGTTGCCTGCCATCTAAAAGTGCTGTGGTTTGGGATACCCTCTTTTCTGGATTTTTCTCCCTTTCACGCCCACCCACTAGCCCTTTTAAACCTCGGGGACAGCTACCATATTGGTACAAATTAGTTTCTCAGCTGTCCACCTGGTCATTTAGTGACAGTCACAGTGTCAGTCTCCCACAAGTGGTTAGAATGAGAATTTTTGGTGACTGTGTTTCCACATGAGGCCTGGGAAGTCCAGATAACAGGCTGGCAGAGAGAGTGACCCAAGCCAGAGGAAGGATGAGGATGGGGAGGACCATGGGTGACATATAAGCCCAGGGCTCCTACTACTTCAGTGTTCCCCAAAACTAATGACGAGGGGGCTGGAGAGACGCTCGGCAGTTAACAGTGCTCACTGTTCTACAGGACTCAACTTTGGTTCCCAACACTCAAGTCAGGTGGCTCACAACCATCTGTAACTTCTGGTTCAGGGAATCCATGTGCTCTTCTGGACCACACTATACAGCACACATGTGTAATCACAGAGACATGCATATATACACATGCACATACATAAAAACAGGAAGAAAATTTAAAGACGAGTCAGGTCTCAGCGTGTAGTACGAAACTCCATTCTGGGCTTCCAAAGGCCACCATGGTTTCATTTCCTGTCTGATCCTGTTCAGAGCTCTCCTTCCCAGGCTCAGGCATGCAGTGACAGCTCATGAGGCACTTGGGCACTGGAAGAGCCACAGGGGGCTCATGCCTTGTCCAGCTACCCATCAATCTTGTGCCTCTGCACACAGCAATCCTGACAGCTGGCCACGGCCCAAGTCGCACCATCTCCCAATCTGATGCCTGGCTACCTCCTCGTTGACCTCTAGGTTCTGGACACTAGCTCCTGCACTCTTCTTCCAGGAGAGTTTTCAACAATCAAAACCAAACAAAAGCTAAATCCAATCATGTTTGTTCCCTGCCCAGAGCTACCCAGTGGGTTTCTGTTGCTGAGGAAGATGCCAACATCCTGGCTACCATGTGCAAGATGGTGCCACATCCCTCTGCACCTGTTCTTTCTCTTAGTCATCCCACCATAGACAACCATGGTCTATCCTGTGCTCACCACAGGCCTCTTCTCTTTCCTCTGCCTGGCATCTCGTGGTGAAGCAGATCACACACTGCCTTCTTTTGGTTCACTCCAGCCTCCACCCCTTTTACCACCAGTCTGGGTCTGTCTCTGATTTAGTGTGTGCATCACACATCACCTGACCTCAATTACAGAGTTATCATCTGTCCCAATAGAGGGCAAACATGTTTTCCTGTCCCTCTCTACCAAACACCACCCGCTCCTTGTCTGCATTCTACATCTCCATACCTTGTCTAGGCTGGTCCTGACCTGGGCACATCCCAGCACCTGGCTGAGTGCAAACCAGGACTCACAAATGCCCAGTGCCTTCAGCTCGACTAGGTGAGCACCCATTCACCTGTGGGCCAGCTGTGCACTTCAGGTGAGCGGAAGGAGTGGCACTCAGTCTCCCACCCCGATGTTACAGGTGCAAAGGGAACTGACTTCAGAGATGGGGATGTTTCTGAAGTTCTAGTATGCTGGGGCGGCTGTTTTTCCTGGGTTTTCTTCTGCGTTTGGAGTCTCACCACTTGGAAAGGTTTTCAGACCGAGATGATTTCTCCTCTCCCCTTCTCTTCTCCCATTTCCAATTTTAACCTTCGGGGCATGAGGTCAAAAGAGTCGCCAGGCATTCGGACATCTTTACCTGGCATGCAGCCAGCAGGCAGGCATATGTTCATCGGCTGACTCAACCTCAAAGGGGGGAGTTTTTAAAAAAATATTTTTATGTGTATTGGCGTTTTTCCTGCATGTATGTCTGTGCAGCACATATGTGGAGTGCCTGTGGGGGTCACAAGAGGGAACCGGATTCCCTGGGACTGGAGTTACAGATGGTTGTGAGCTGCCCTGTGGACACTGAGAACGGAAACCCAGGTCCTCCGGAAGAGCACTTGGTGCTCTTAACCGATGAGCCTCAGCTCCAGCTCCAAAGGGATAATCTTAAATCATAATCACGCTTTCTGCAAAGAACAATGCTCCCATGCGGATGGACTGGTTCCAGCAAGAGGCATGGAGTACAGATCAAAACAGAGGCACAGACCCATGAGGCCAGCACCCTCCCTGGCAAAAAAATAAATTAAAAAAAAAGAGAGAGAGGAGAACACTTAAGATTGGTTTGTTCATATATTCATAAGCAGTCTTGAAGATGGTGTAATAAAAAAAATCCATAGATTGTGGGGCCACACTGCCGGCTTGAAACCCTGCTTTACTGTGGAGGTATGTGATCAGGGGCACAAGTTGCTTCGCTCCTTCCCTTGTAAAGAGAACCAAACAGCACGTAGCCCAGAGCTTTCGTAAAAGTGTGGTATGCGGTTACAGGTAAATCAATGTCATGGTCATTTTTAAGTTACCGTGCTTTATCACTAAAAGGGTCTAGCTATGCTGTGGCATCAAGACAAGACAGAGAGGGAAGACACTGTCCATGTTCCTGGTGGCCAGCCGCACTCTTCTATGGGACAGAACACCGGTGTGCTGCTCTGTATGGTCACCTCTTTACATGGGTCCCATCTTTCACCCCGTTCCTCTGGTAGCAAGGCCGTCTGGGAGGTGGCTTTCAGTATCTACGACGTAGGTGAAATTCACAAGTGAAGGCCCCCACTGCTAGCAAATTGAGCATGAGGTCACTTTAATATCACTGTCAAGAATTCCAGGACAAGCCACTCTGCTGATGTCATCTGAGTCCTCCTGGTCTTTAATACACCATCTAGAGGCCCCTTCCTGTGAGCAAAAATCCCCACCCTGGGCTCAGTCAGAGGCATTCTTTGTGTCCTAGTCCCAGCAGCTATAAAGGAGTCACTGTTGTCTACCTGGATATAAGCAGCTGTAGTCAAGCAGATCACTAGATTCTTGGGAGATCATGCTAGTTAATTCGCTCCCTGGAGAAGGCAGCAGGTCCCCAGCAGGTACAGGGAAGGGATAAGAAGCTTTGAAAGATCCAGATTAGCTACGCCCTCAGTGGGCCGCCACCCGTACAGTCAGGACTGTCTGAACGTGGCTCTAATCCTTGCCCCGGGTACTTACAGTTTTTCTATATAAGGAGTTAGACTACATTGGGCTGCCGTCATATGGACTGGACCCCACAGAGTAGTGCTGGCACAATCCAAGGCTGGGTCAAGGGACAAGAGTCCTTCTCTGACTCTGACAAAGGCACAGAGAGTGCAGGAATAACTTGAGGCCCTCCTCGTTATGAACAAATGCACGGGTATTTCTTTAGTTTCCAGCTTCACAGTCAATCAGCGGTCATTGCCCCCATGAAGTCTGAGAGACAGAGACAGATGCAGAGTAAAACTGGCCAAGGGCTGTCTTTCGCACATGTATATAGAAGGGTGGGCATGTCCTGCCACCTTCACCCATGCATGAACATATGCAAGCTACAGGTCTATGTCTGCTGCCTTTCTTTATCACATTTCACCCACCCACCCACCCATCATCCATCCATCCAACCATCTACCCACCCACCCACCTACCCATCCATCCACTGACCTATCCATCCATCCACCCATCCATCCACTCACCTATCCATCCACCCATACACCCACCCATCTATCTACCCACCTATTCATCCACCCATCCTCCCACCCATCTAACCACCCATCCATCCATCCATCTACCCATCCATCCTTCCATCCATTCATCCATCCATCTGTCCATCCATCCATCCATCCATCCACCCACCCATCCACCCACTCATTCATCTATCCATCCATCCACTTACTTTCTGAGACCAGATCTTTCACTGAACCTGCAGCTTGCCCTTTCAGCTAGGCTGGCTGACCAGCAAGGCCCAGGAATATCTGCCTATTTCCACCCCCAGTGCTGCAGTTACCAACATAAGCTGATGGCCCCAGATTGTATACAGGCGCTGATGTTTGAATTCAGGTCTATGCTTGAACAATAGGCACTTCACCTGCTAAGCCATCTCCAGCTTCTGTCATTTTCCATTCTACGAATCACAGTCTCTCTCTCTCTCTCTTTCTCTCTCTCTCTTTCCCTCTCTCTCTCTCTCTCTCTCTCTCTCTCTCTCTCTCTCCTCCACCTCTTCCTCTCACTTTGTCAATGATAGATCTAGCCATTCCTTGGTCCTTTTTACACACCGAAGACTTTCCCAGGAAACACGGGACTCTTGTTTGGCGGCTGTCATATTTAAGTGCAAAATCCAGGATAAATCAGACTAGTGAATTAAAAGTTCTAAATCCTCTTAAAAGCTTGAGTGTTTCACAATTGGCTGCAGATTAAAAAAAAAAAATCTGGCCACTAAATCACTGTACTTAGGGCCAGACAAGCGAGAGATCACAACCAAAGATGGCATCCTGTAGATCCACTTAGGATTGACCTGAAGGATGTCCTGAGACAACAAGGGAAGGGACAAGTCACACTGTGTGTGTGTGGGGGGGGACAGGCAGAGGAATTGTGTAACCATCCATCCTAAGTGCTGGTTTTCCACTGACATAGATAAGTACCACTTTCTTCATAGGCCAGACAGCACAGGACTCTTCCAGGAACACAGATAACACCAGCATCGATTACTAGGAAGGAATTGGATTATACTGGCTTCTCAGGCAGAAAGCCATTTCTTGGAGCCTCAGATTTCAGTGTGAGGCCAACTGAGTCATTTTTACGAGTTTAATGAAGAAGAGTAGGAGGAGGAGAAAGAGGAAGAGGAGGAGGAAGAGGATGAAGAGGAGGAAGAGGAAGAGGAGGAAGAGGAAGAGGAGGAAGGGAGGAGGAGGAAGAGGAGGAAGAAGAGGAGGAAGAAGAGGAAGAGGAGGAGGAAGAAGAGGAGGAGGAAGAGGAGGAGGAAGAAGAGGAGGAGGAGGAAGAAGAGCAGGAAGAAGAGGAGGAGGATGAAGAGGAGGAGGAGGAAGAAGAGGAGGAGGAGGAAGAGGACCTACAGGTTATTTCTATAAAAGGGGCTTCGTGAAAAAGCTCCAGCAACTGTTACCAGACAACATCATGGCATCCAAAAACTATTCTGCCTACTTGACTAGGGAGCGAGACACCTCAGAGAGCACAGTGGACTTCTACAATCCACTCTGGATCCCAGTATAATTTTCCCCATCACTGGGGTAGATAAATACAGGCTTTATCCTCTTACAGATCCCCTGAGCTGCTTGAAACGTGAATTATGCCTTTCTACATTTGGAAGGGAATATAAGCACACGAACCCATGCCTATTTATTTTCTTAAGTGCTTCCCTGAATAGGATTCCCAGTAGCCTGTCCTGCAGACATTCCTCAGCACACAGTAAACACATCATCGGGCACACAGCTCCCTGCTGCTGTTGCATTTGGAACCCGGGCTCTGGCTTTTGTAGCTGCTTTGTCTAAATATTTTAGGGATGGTTCAGTCATGGTTTGAACATTCCAGCAGAGGGGCTTCCCCAGTCTTTTTATACCACAGTAAAGGCAGGCCAGGATGCTGAACGGGGAGAGCAGAGAGGGAGGTACCTGGTGTCTCCGTCTGGAAGCAGTCCCGTCTGCAAGACCAGGCTTCCTCCTGAGACCATAGGGAGTGAGTTGCCTTCTTCTCGGTAGTAGTAAAAACTCAACATGGTTGGCACTCAGCTGGCGACAGGAGGCTGGCACAGGCTGCAGCCCTGAAGGCCCTGGGCCTGAATCAGCAGTGAGCTGCCCGCTGGAGTTTTCCATAGGACATTCAGACTGGGGCTGGGAAGGTCACACTGGCCTCTGGCTTCCCTGCTGACAGGCAGAAATGACCAGCCTCCACACTGAGGTCCCCACCCCATCCCAGGGACAGCTCCCTGTTAACAGTGACAAGTACTGGATTCAAAGGGGAAGGGAAGTCAGGGGTCTGTGTTGGAGGACCAGACTTCCACACACATGTAACCAGCAGGCCATCGTCGAGAATGAACAATGAGCAGAGGGGGAGGGCTGAATGAATGGCCATCAGCAGAGTGTCCACAGAATAAAGTATGACAGAGCTCTGGAAATGGACTGAGTATGCCTGCCGCCCAAGCATGTTCACACACATGGACGGCCAGTCCACCCCAGTGCCAGTCTACAACAGGCTGTGAGTGACATAGGTTTGTAAATGAGCAAACACAGGAAGATCGCTCCTGGGGAATCCGCCTGTCCATCCAGGCTCATGAGGCTGGCTTTCTCACAGAGGTAGTTAGGCTACGGTCAAGATGAATAGACAGGGTTTATAAAGTCCCTTCATCTTCAGGGGAGACAGGTTGGCAGAGGGGTTTGCATAAAGGAACCATTCAGAGGTCACCACGATTCCCAGTTACAACCTTCCAAATACAACTGGGAAAAGGCAGACATGGAAGGACCCAAGGCACAGGACACAAACTGCTTGGCTGCTGCCCTAGGGTTCGTTGAGGGTTGCAGGCACTGGAAGGGAAAGCAGGTGACAGGTGGTGGCCACAGTGTCCCCGTGGTCACCTGCCATCCTCGGCTGTGAACAAGACAGTCAGCTCTTTACAACGTTTTCACAGTGTGCAAAAGACAGACGCAGGGAAGTGACACACATTCCAAGGGTTAAAAGAAGAAGTTCCGGGGCTGGAGAGATGGCTCAGTGGTTAAGAGCACTGACTGCTCTTCCAGAGGTCCTGAGTTCAAATCCCAGCAACCACATGGTGGCTCACAACCATCCATAGTGAGATTGGATGCCCTCTTCTGGTGTGTCCGAAGACAGCTACAGTGTACTCATAATAAAATAAATAAATAAATCTTTAAAAAAAAAAAAGAAGAAGTTCCTTTCTCCAAACATTAACTAATCTTCATATGCCTCTTTCCTTCCTTTCTCCTGACCAAAACAGGATGGGGAGACAGACCAACGACAATAAAAATCACCAAAAGACTTCAGGAAAAGTCATTCAGGGGAGGAAACAGTGCGGAGAATTGTCTTCAAATGCCAGTCAGGCAGGGTGGAAGACAGTAACGTGTGTGGGTAACAGTAGGACCCAAAAGGGCTCATCATCTTCAGTCCTGGTGTGTGTGTGCGCGCACGTGTGTGAGTGTGCGCGCATGCACACCCACGTGTGCCATGCTATGCCTATGGAGACCAGAGAACAACTTATAGGAGTCTGTTCTCTCCTTCTACCCTATGGGATTCTGGGCATTGATTCTGGTCCTCAGCTAAGTCCTATCTTTCTCTTACTAGTGGTGTTTTAAGTTTCTTTCCCCATGTGTACGTGTTTGGTCATGGCCCACATCAACTCTTAACAGTGGAATTACTAAGAGGCAGTGGGACCTCTGATAGTTGATGACGTAGTTCTCTAGGGAACCAGTTCTTATGACACTGAGAGCAGGACACTGTCCTTACATAGGCTGGGCAGATGCTAGCATCCTCTTCTTGGACTTCTCATCCCTCAGTACCATGGACCCACATAAACCAGCTCTGTATAAAGGACCCTATCATAGGCACTCTTGTTATAGTAATGGGAAAGCATGAAGGAATGGGAAAGACGAAGGCACTTTGAAACCTAATTTACTTTCCCTTTCCTTTATATCTTCCAACTATGGATGAACACGAACCTCAAGTACCTGAGTGGGTACCACGCATACAGGTGCTATGGCCTCACATCTTCTGGACTCTGGGACTATGTTTCAGTGGTGGCTCATTGCTTCTGACAGGTGACCTTGGCTCTCTTTACTGGAGGGTCACTGTCAGCCCCACCATAGCAGACATCCACACTCCATCCCTTAGCTGGGGTGATGAGAAATTCATTTTATGGTACTGTTGAACGAAAGCAAGAAAGCTGTCAGTGGACAGGTGTGGTTGAACCACTCCATCTGCAGCCGTGGGTGACATCTGACATATGGGTGATGATGTACCATTTCGTACACTGTGCTCTGAGTTGGGCCTGTGTCCTCACTGAGGACCTGCTCGTGAGAATGGGTAATACTCTACCTCACCGACCATACTTTCCTTCTTCATACAGGCTATCAAATCACAAATCACCTCATAAGGGGTCTTCCTTCCAGAGTCCATCTCTTCCTCATCAGGTGTGCTCGGGAACTTAAGAAGCTGAGTTGTCCTATTAAATTCTCAGTCCAGTGCATAGGAAGAGTATGAAGACATGGAAGGTTAAGATGACCGTGAGGTTCCCACAGTCTCTCAGCTATCGAGTGGGACGCTGGGCCAGGATGAACGCAGGCTGTTTGATTCCACCAAACCTCCACTGGCATTTCTGGGAGACCTCTGGGCATCCAATTCAGCGGCAAATCTTTCTAACTTTAAAATAAAACTGGGATGCAGGCACCCAGTATTCTGGAGTTCAATAGAAAGGCTTTTATATTGAAAACTAAATGCCGTGGGCTTAATTTAAGGTGCCTATCTTTTAGGGTGCTCAGTCCGGGCATCTTTTGGTTATCGGGTGCCTCTGCCTTCACAGGAACATGCTCCAGCATGCCTGACTTAGCACAGAGTCCTTGGAATGGGGGACAGTCGGCCTCTTCTTTCTTGTCTCTTAATTACAAGCTCTGTTCCCTCCCCCCCGCCACCTGAGTGAAGCCACCTGATCGTTTTTATAATTACACAAGCAACACATTTTTAAATAGGGAGCTGTTTATATATAACACATGCTAGTGGAGAAACCCAGACTACAGGATGGGAAGAAGAATTATAACCAAGTGGCATTTACTAAACACTCTCTAGGGGACGAAGGCTGAAGGAGCCATGTGACTCGAGCCTGCAGGAAGGAGAGGTTATCAGATTCAGAGAGGCAGCCTCTGTTCCTGTCCTCTGCCTCAGATTGGCACGGAGACTCTCAGCCAGGGATGTGGGGGCCAGAGAAGCCTAGGGGATTGACAACTGTGTGGTCTGTTCTTCAGTATTTTCTCGAATTCTGACCTTGTGTGACCTTCACTCAAGCTTCTGATTTTGCAGGTGACATGTTGGAATACAATGTTTTCCAGGGGTGGGCAGACTGCTCTAAGGTTTGGATCCCCAATGACCTTCAGCGCTCACTCTATCAAGACCATCCCTTGCCTATCTGGTGGCTTACCCACTCTTCCAAGCAGAACCTACACTGGCCTGGCCTGACCATTTCATCCTGCCTGCCCTCCAGCGCCCCCTGGCGATGCCCTGGAAACTCAAATTCCAGTTCCTCCTCAGGCTTTCCTTCCCCAGCCTCTCAGGGCTCCTAGTCCTAAGGCTCATCAATTTTATTTTCTGTGGATATGCCCAAGCACATTACAAAAATTTAACTCACGGCCAGGGCAGAGACTGCATGGCTCACAGATCGCAGCTGATGGCCTCCAGCTGCTCAAGGGTCATTTGTTGCATTCAGAGAGGGCTCCGTTCAGGACCTTGGGGGCACCCAGCCTTGTGCTATCAACTGTGATTCATATTTAATGTAGCCTGCCTTAGCCATTTCTTCTGGAGAGCCTAAGCGCCTCGCTTTACCAGTCCTAAAACCATCTTTGGTAAATCTTCCCTTTTGTGTTTTCCTGTGTTTCATAAATGCTTCTGAATAATCAGAAAGGCAGAGAAGCATTTTAATATATGAACTTTAAGTAAAGGACAGTTTGGATTATTAAAGGCCAGCGGCACGGAAATAGAATAAAACAATGTGGTTCTGCCATCTAGTGGCCACAACAGAAAAGTGCAAGAGGATGTGAAGGCCTTAACTGGGACACCAGGCACCCTGAGAACGCTTCCAGCCTTCCAGGGAGAGTGAGTGAGTAATTCAGTTCTTAATTAGGGACAACTGTGGAGTGCTACTGTCTTCTGCCACTATCTTACCTGATGACGAACCTGAGGTAAGGGATGGACAGGGTGAGAAGGCACCCCCGGTGTGGCTAGGGATATCCTGAGGGGCCTGCCACACTCCCCAGAGCACCCGCATCCCTTGATGATGGGCTTCCAAATTCCCTAAGACTTTCCGGTAGTGGAGGCAGAGGCAGGTGGATTTCTGACTTGGAGGCCAGTCTGGAACTACAAAGTGAGTTCCAGGACATCCCGGACTACACAGAGAAACCCTCTTTTGAAAAGCAAACAAACAAACCATTCCTGAGACTGTTGACAGAGAAGGCAGGAAGGAGACCCTGTACCTTTGATCTGTGCAGGATAGTTCACAGATTCAGGTCACAATAAGGTCCCCAGAGTTATATTTTAGAAAAAAAAAGACTCATGTTAAAATGAAAGGGATCAGGAGCCCAGTGTATCTGAGACCCACTCTGCTTCAAATTATTCTACCATATGTCTGTTTGTCCGTCTGTCCACTCGTCCATCCACCCACCCACCATCCATCTGTGGTGACTTAATGTCCCCCTCCCATTATCTCACATATCTGAATACTAGGTCCCCAATTGGTGGAACTGTTTGGGAAAGATTGGGAGGTGCAACCTTGTTGGAGGTGTCACTGGGGGTAAAGCTCAAAGTCCACGACATACCCAGGTAGGTCTCTCTCTCTCTACATCATGGTTGCTGTTTCAACATGCAAGCTTTGGGCTACTGCTCCAGCACCATGCCTGCCTGCCTGTCTGCCTGCCTGTCTGCCTGCCTGTCTGCCTGCCTGCCTGTCTGCCTGCCTGTCTGCCTGCCTGTCTGCCTGCCTGCCTGCCTGTCTGCCTGCCTGTCTGCCTGCCTGTCTGCCTGCCTGCTGCCTGCTGCCTGTCTGCCTGCCTGCTGCCTGCCTGCCTGTCTGCCTGCCTGCCTGCCTGCCTGCCTGCCTGTCTGCCTGCCTGTCTGTCTGCCTGCCTGCCACCACGCTCCCTGTCAGGATCATGACGGACTTCCTTACATTCTGGAACTGTCAGTCCCAATAAACTCTTCTATAAGTTGCCCTGGTCATGGTTTCTCTTCCCAGCAGTGAAACAGTAACTAAGGCTCTATCTATCATCTGTTACCTATTGTCTATCATCAATCTACAGTCTATCTTTCTATCGCCTTTCACCGATCACTGCCAATCACTGGACATCTGTCTTCCCACGCATCACTCCTGGCCAGTCCACTCTGCACTCCTCTGTTGTTGGGTCTGTGGCTGTCTAACTGTAATGCTGAATTCTGTACTTAAGGTCAGGGCCTAAGGCTGACTTCTCACATTTTAAGCTTTTGTTGTGCAAACCTTGTTCTTCATTTAAGACTTGGTTAAATAAAATCAGCTACAGCCAATTGCAGGAGGGATTAGACGTAGGAGAGGTTTTTTTTTTGGGGGGGGGGTTCGAGACAGGGTTTCTCTGTCCTGGAACTCGCTCTGTAGACCAGGTTGGCCTCAAACTCAGAAATTTGCCTGTCTCTGCCTCCCAAGTGCTGGGATTAAAGGCGTGCCCCACCACTGCCCAGCAAGAAGTAGGAGATTTTGAGAAGAGAGAGAAGAGAGGAGAGACCAGGAGGAAAGGCTGCCATGTGGGAAGATGAACCATGATGAGCACATGGCCAGGAGAAACAGCAAGTATCTGGGCTACACTGGGGAGGTGGCAGCCAGGCCAGTTAGAAGAATAGATTAGTGGTTACTCCCCAGTAATTGTCAAAGCCAAATAAAATAACCAGTCTGATTCTCATTTATTTGTAAGCTAGTCGGAGACAAGTTTAAAATAGTTGTACTTACTACGCTCCTCCCCCATAGCACAGTCATCTCTGAGGATCAGATGCGAGTTCTCTCTTATCAACAAAGCTTCTGCGGCCAAGCAGAAGTCGGGAACAGGTGTGGTCACAAAAGATCTGTTGCCTTCTGCCTACGAGGACCCTGGAGTTTGGCTGCCCTGTCCCACCTACCCGACATCTACATCAGGCATTCCAACCTTCTGA
Source organism: Grammomys surdaster (assembly GCF_004785775.1). Taxonomy (NCBI): domain Eukaryota; kingdom Metazoa; phylum Chordata; class Mammalia; order Rodentia; family Muridae; genus Grammomys; species Grammomys surdaster. Next base: position 15,770,452 of record NW_021604568.1, on the reverse strand, counting down.
CATCTTGTCACAACTTTATACCTGCGAAGTTCATGCTCAGAAGCAAGCGGTCCAATCAAGTTACAAAAAAAGTTGCTAAAACAAACAAACAAACAAACAAACAAAAAACCCAGCACACCCAAAAACTTCACAGTGTTTTAGGTAACACTGTGCTGGGCCACACTCAAGAGATATTCTTAACCATCTGTGGCTGGGGACTGCCTGCACCTGACTCTGAGGCTATACAATGGTCACAGTCCAGCTCGAAGCCTCTCTTGCTGCAAGCTACCTCCTCCCCTGCAATTCTCTATAGCCCGAGGCAGCTCTGGGTTTAGGCATTTTCTTTAAAGCTGTGACTGATCAAATCACCCTTACTGTGAAAGCCCTGAAACCACTTCCGGGTCCAAAGTGCTTCAGCTTAGCTCCACCCTGCAGCCCTTCAGTGACCTTGCTTCTCACTGCACCCCCAAGACACCCACAGGTTATAAAAGGCACAGTGTGGTCAGGTACGAGGGGCAAACAGTTTCAAATCCTGGCTCAGCCTCTATGGCGCTTAGGGCTAGAAACAGTGATGAATGCCTATATCCCGGGATCTGGGAGGTTGAGGGAGGAGGGGTGGAATCTAGAGGTTAGCCTGGGCTACATGGCAAGATCATCTCAAAGAAAAAAACCAAAAAACAACCAAACTATGACACTTGTTGCAAGGGACTTCCCTGTTTCTTGTCACTCTATATACGTAAGACATGAGCATGGTAATAGAATGAATGATGGGATCTGAAGTGTATGTAATTTTAAAGCCAAGGAAACTTTAATAGATGAAAAAAATAGCAAAGCGAATCTGAACTTCAGGGGCGTTACTGATCCTAAGTGAGTTTTATATACTTGGATTTCCTCCTGGTAGGTGGAGAGTGTTTTATTTAACACCCAGGGGTCACAACCCCCTTATATGCAGTGTGTAACTGAGGAGGAGGCACAGAAACATTTTGGCAATAGTAGGAAGTTTTTCACATTCAGACCAGAAATTGGTGAACAGTCAAAAGCATGGCGGATCGGACGAGCTTTGGGCAGTGCTCGTCCGTCTGTGTCTCGCTCTGTGTGCATTTTGCACTGTGCAGAAAAGCCAGTGAACACAGAGACCCTGGTTCAGATTCAAGACTAAATTCAAGTGTGTGGCGAACTGCAGCGTCCCTATGTACATAGGGAACTTTCTGCCTTATGGAAACATAATGGTTTAATTACAGAAAACAGACTTCACATTTTTTACTTTCTTATTCTCAGCCAGGTGTGGGAGGCACGCCTCTAATCCCAACACTTCTAGAGGCAAAGCAGATGGCTCTCTCTGAGTTCAAGGTCAGACTGATCCACACTGCAAGTGGCAGGACAGCCAAGGTAAATATGAATAGAAAGATCGTGTTTCAAAAAAGTAAAAATAAAAACAAAACAAACAAACAAACAAAAACTAATGAAAACCCTAACAAACCCAGTAAAACAAAATAATATAAATATATTCTTATTCTCATTTTCACACAAAAGTATTCAATTAGTGTAGCTTTAGACTGGCTTGTGTTGGAATGTTTGAAACTGCTATGTGACTCGTTGATATGGGTTTCATAAAAGGTTTTTAGCTTGGGATTAGAACAGAATTTCCAACCACGTCTACAACCGCCTTACATGCACTTGGGCACCTCTGTACTGTACGCTGGCCAAGCGGCATTGTTAGCCTTGAGGATTTTAAAATCAACACAGCAACTCTGACAAACTTGAAGATCTTTTAGGTCCTGAAGTAATATTCAGTTAAGATTTCGTTTTGTTGTTGCTGTTTTTTTTTTTTTTTTGAAACAGGGTTTCTCTCTGTAGACTGGGCTGGCCTCGAACTCAGGGATCTGCCTACATCAGCCTTCCATATGCTGGGACTAAAGGCTTGCACCACCATGCCTGGCTCAACTGACATTTCTCAAAGTAAAAATAATGAAGCACACCTATCTCATTAGTGCAGACTCACTTCCAGCTTTGATAACTGGTAAAGTTACATGTCTGCCAATGACTTATTTTAAATAAATTCTTTTAATGTACGAGTGTGAGTAAATGAGTATGTGTTCAAATGACTGTGAGTTTGTGTGTGTAAGAGTGCATATGTGGTCCAGGTGACTCTGTGTGTGTGTGTGCATATATGGTCCAGGTGACTGTGAGTGTGTAAGTGCATATGTGCATCCAGGTGACTCTGTGTGTGTGTGTATGTGTGTGTGTATGTGTGTGTGTATGTGTGTGTGTGTGTAAGTGCTTATGTGGTCCAGGTGACTCTGTGTGTGTGTGTGTGTGTGTGTGTGTAAGCCAGAGGGCAACATCAAGTGACGTCCCTCAGGATCCACCGACCTTGGCTTCTGAGACAGTAACTCACTAAGTAGGCTGGCTGACTGGCCAGTGAGCTCCAGCGACCTTCCCGTTTCCACCTCTCTAGACCTGAGATGGTAAGTCATGACACCACACCTGGTAAATCCTAACTGCATTTTACGTATATTGATTTACACTGCATTTACACCGTTACTGGCAACAGAAGAACTCAGGTCTTCATGCTTTTGTCATAAGCACCCCAAGACTGGGCTGTCTCCCGAGCCCTAAATTTCCTCATTAATTTATTATTAGTAAACACTTGCATTTTATATATAAGTATGAATATGTAGGAATACACACATGCAAGCACAGGCACACACACATTGGGATAATCTCCTCTGCAGTGTATAAAGGTTATTTTTGTATTATTCAAATGCTGATCTCTGTAAACACGGAGAGCTGAGTACATTGTTATTTTTACGAGGCATCTCCGGAAGTGTTTTGTAAACTTCCTCTCCATCACCTTCTGATTGGCTTGCAAGAGCTGACCGGCCTACAGTAAAGCAGCAGAGGACAGGCAGAACTTCTTGGCAGAGACAGGAACTCTGGGAAAGACAGAGAGTAGATACCCTGGCCAGCCAGAGGAAGTGGGACTTGGTGAGAGGTGGACCACATGCCAGAACTTAGATCAGAACAAATGGGCTAATTACGTTATATGAGCTAATTGAGAAATAGCCTAAACTTTCATAAATAAGTACAAGTCTCTGTCTGCATCATTATCTGGGAGCTGGAGGGTTGAGCCAGTCCGGCGATGCCCACTCACACGCAAACGCACACACGGAGACATAAAAATTCTTGGGTCATAGATGGAAAGACTTTAAGAAGCCATGATTTAAGAAGCCTAAAGGAGGCTGAGAAAAAAACAAAACTAACATTCCACAACCTCAGGGAATATGACATTAAATCATTGCTCATTTTAGCCCAGAATTGTTTAATAATTCAACAGTCCTGTCTTAACACTTTGACGCAACAAAATCAGCATTTAAGAAAAACAGCATGTATTAGATCCCATGCAAGGATATGCCAAATTGTTCACTCTGATTACGTGAGCTCTGATGTTGACATCAGCCGTGTCCTGGAAAGGAACAGTATAGTATAGCTGAACCAGGTGACCCAAGCTTGCTCACTTTCCAAAGGTGAAGAGGTCATACCACAGACTACATATAACTTTGCAGAACAACAGGGCTTACACCACGGCCTAGGTCTTCAAGCAGAATTCCCAGTCTTGCCAAAGGCCTTAGCCATTTGCTTTATGCAAATACATGGCCAGATTCTCCACTTCCAGTTGTGTGGGTCCCCCCACCCTACCCATCCTCCCATCTCCACTGTGAAGCTGACAGAACCATTCTTAATGTGCCACAGAGGGCCCAGGCACCCCACAAGGGGACAAGTGGGGTTTCCTGTTATATATGAGAAGGGAGAAGTTAGTATCTGGGACCAGGCTTTGGATTGTGCCAAATCCAATTAGGTACTGGAAAACACCTTGAAGAAATCCATTCATTTAGGATTCAGGATGGAATGGGACCAGCTTAGTGACATTGTATCTGTCAGCTCCACCGTCCCACCCATTTCCTCATGGTAGACCTAGAGTCTCAGGATGGTGGAGCGAGCACTGAATCAGGACGGAACCAGAGCTCCGTGCTCCTTCCCTCCCTAGCCTGCCCCATCTATCCAGTTATAACTGAGAATGTAGCACATGGAGACTGTCACAGGATGCCTAGTAAGACATTTACTGAATGAAAAAAATGATTTCAGAGCTCTACTGAGGAAGAGCCTGTGTGGGGGTAACTGCCTGACAAGCTGGCTTTGCAGACTATTACACCAGGGTTTGCACAAGCGAGCACGCTCTGCAAGCAGCTTGGAGTTCCTAATGCAGTACGCATGTGCACATACACAAACATACTACGAAGAACAGTTACATATGTGTATTCGAGCTGATGGAGAAGTTTCGATACAGACTTTTGATGACCTTCCTAGAAATTGGGAGGATGTCCCCAAAGGTTGAACTAGAAGCCATGTGGTTTCCAATTCTTGACTCTGACCGTGCAGAAGCCCCTGACTGGGTCGTCATTCTCAGTACAGAATGCAGAAGGAATTCAAGAACTAAGTGGCATTACTAGGCACTACTATCGCGACATTCTTCCGTCTCATGAATTTATTCATGACCCTTTGGTGATTCCGTGTCTAAAAATGGAAAATAAGCAAAGAGACACTGTCTTTCTTATCCAGCACCGAGTATATTTCTTCATTATTAAGAACCATTTTTAAAGCCTTCAGGTTCAGTATGATCTGCAATTCCTGCTTACTCATCCTGATGACTGACAAGGGGATAATCTAATGATTTATTTACTCAGAGCAATGGTGGAAACAGGAAGTTAGTTGAGGATGAATTCCTTCTAACACTCAGGAGAACCGGAAGATGCCCTCAAATGCATGCAAATACACACAGGACAGCGTGGACGGTATACACAGTTGCATGCTTGGTGAGGAACAGAAGACTTTCACATAGCTCAATCAGAGAGAACGAAACGAAAGACACAAGAGAGGATAAAAGAAATACGCCAAATGTAAGAGTAAGAAATAAGATGAAATTCTGTCCACCAAAGTGGTATCTATACTTTGAATGAAACACGGATGGCTGAAGTCACTTCCTGTTTAGACTCATCGGATGCACTTAAAGACACGGTGCTCAAATGTCACCGGTTACCACACAATTTCTTTTCCTATCTTCTGAGAAGTACGATGCTCCAAAGACTGTTAAACAATTCCTATTTGTCTTTCCTCTGAACAACCCAAAGTGAGCCATCCTCTGCAACTGTCTCGGGGCTGGTCTGTGGCTGCTACGTATTCACATGCTAAGTTCTGTACCCCAAGATCTGGCTGCCTCAAGACCCTGGAATTCTCACACAACAGCTTTTGCCGTGCAAACCCTGCTACCCAAGTTAATTGGTCAATAAAAGGCTAGAGCCTGTAATTGGACAGTAGAGAGAGGAAGGCGGGACTTCCTGAGAGGGAGAAAGGAACTTTGTAAAGAAGAAAGAGGAAGGCCCTTTCACCAGGAGATGTAAGATAAGAAAGATGTGATTATCGGCCTGGAAGGTATAGCAGCCCGAGTGGCTGGGCGAGGCTATGAGGATGTATTTAGATGAGCTAGTTGAGAGCTAAGGGCTACTCTCTGAAGTATTAAAAGGTCTTTGCGTGGTTATTTGGGGAACTAGTTGGTTAAGGAATAATTTGTGCTAATTTCCAACATCAATATATACAGAATATTAATAAACTGACACCATATTAATTTCCAGCATTAATTAATATATAGAGAATATTAATAATCACTTTTATACTTTCTAAATAGTTATGCTAGCTTAAGCTGTACATGGGTGCAGTGTCAGAATGTGACATTTAACACTTGAAGGGCACTCCTCTAAGAGGCTTTCTCTGGGAACTAGGGTAGCCTGGGCCTATTCACCAGGCTTTTGAAATGTGCCCAGAAGCTGGAGTTGTGTTATTAGGAACACTGGTGGATTATTCCTGAACTCAGGTGACACCCGCTGAAATCCAACCCCGCCGCACTGCAGACCGCTCTTCTCAGTCCTATTTTCGTCTGGGACGGACGATCTGACCTGCAGCTGTCTCTGGAGGGTTTCAGGGGAAGCCTTGTGAGTCAGCAGCTCTCCCCTTCCCGAGCACTGCCTCAGCCATTATGCCCTTGCTGTCTGTGTTGAGTGGAATGGCTTAGGAAACACTGTGGTTCCTTCTTACCAGTGGGGGCGTGCATTCCAGGACAACTGATGAGGCCCTCAAGCCACAGGCAATGCCAAACCCTATTGCCCTGTGCCTTTTCCACCATGATGAAGTCACCAGCATGGTGCACAGGCTCTTAGTGTGACCCACACTGCATCTTAGTGTATCTCCTTTGTTTACAACTTCACAATAGAAGATTCTTTCTTCTCCTCCCTTTTCCATTTTCATATGGTGTGTGTGTGTGTATGCACGTGCAGATGCGCTTGTCTATGCATGTATGTGCAGGCATGTTTGCATGTTTATGTAGGTTTGGTAGCAGATGCACACTGGTGTGTGTATGCTGAGGCCCAAGGTTGATGCCAGGAATTAGCCTCTGTGGTTCTTCCACCTTCTTCAATAAGGCAGAATATCTCGTTCAACTATACGGCTAGTCTCACCAGTCAGCTTGCTCTGTGGATTCCTGTCTCTGCCAAAGAAGGGTGGGACTACGGGCAGGCCACCACCCACCTACTACATGAGTTCTGGGAATTTGAATTCTGGTTGTCATGCTTGCACAGTGAGTAACCACACAAGCATCTCCCCAGGCCCCCGAAAAAGTCCATTCTTACAGCAGAGTTCAGCAACTTGGGCACAGGCTTTGATTTCCTTGCTGGTTGAGAACTCCCCCTTAAAGAAAGAACTCTGTGTGCACCCTCCTTTGGGCGTGTAGGAACTGCAGCATTAAGAACCGGCCCTTTGGAGGCATTATTAAATAAAACAGGATGACCTGAGTACAGTGTTGCCGAAGCCCAAGCAATGACTTGGTAGCTAACATCCTGTCAGAGATGACATCCTCTGACATCCTGCACGGGACAGTGGCGTGACATCGGCAGTGTGCCACGTAAAAACCAATGAATTCTTATTTCTGGAGTGTTCCGTTTAACATTTTCAGGCCATGGTTGAAAAGTAACTAAAACGTCAAAAACTGAAGTTGTAGATGGGGGTGGGGATTACCACATAAAGTAGAAGAGTGTGCCTAACCCCCAGGAAATGCCGTACATATCCCCGACCAAAAGAAGGTGTGAGGGTCCTCTGCTCCCTGGCAGCCCTCCTCTGAAATTACATAACTTATTTAATTGTGTACATGTGGCAGTCAAAGAACAATTGGGGGAAGTCAGTTCTTTTCACCGTGTGCATTCAGGGGATAAATTCTGGCCAGCCAACAGGCTAGGAACACTGGGCCACCTTGCTGGCCCAGCCCCCTTTTTAAATAGAAATCCCTTCATGTGGGTGCCGCTCAGACTGTCTGGACACTAATTTCAGCACATCCATCTACTGACCTGTCACAAAACCAATAAACCTTAGTGCCTCAGTTTCCCTAACGGCCAGATGGCATCGACGACAGACCCATCCCTCGGGAATATACATGGATTAAATGGGATAATCTGACTAGTGAATGAAGTGTGATTATTCATATACGTCAGATGTAGAATACAAGGTGAACTCAGGAAAGGTAGGGACCCGAGCACCGGTGGCTCCAGCTTCCCCTCAGGAGCAAGTTGTCCTGGTATCTGCTATTCCTAGAACCCAAACTGCCATTCAGCAGTCATGTTCCTTACCAACCAGCATCAGCAGCCTCAGCCTTGCTCTGAGGAGAGCAGGTTTCCCCTCAATCACACAGCTGTGAGCAGGAGCCCAGACAGCACAGTGCTGCCTTCCTGGACTTAGCTAAGCTAGAAGGGCCAACATAAACCTCGTTCCGAGTGTCCCCTCTCCTCGGGTGTGATGTGGGTCTAAGTGGCTGAGGGGTGACGAGTCCAGCCAAGAAGAGAACTTACCGGAGAATGGAAGTGATGATGGAGGAGCGGTCTGGCCTGGCATCAACTCCGTCTTCACTGGAAGAATCCATGTTTTCCAGCTCTGCAGCACAGTCCTGATCGTCGGCCATCTAGGAAGAAAACCAAACCAGAAAAACAGAGATGCAGAGTGCTGTCTTGTGTGTGCATTCATGTATGGGCAAGTCATGTGTGGGCGATGTGTGTGTGTGCGCGCGCACGTGCCCACATGCCACAGGTAAACCTTGGACGTCACTCTCTAGACAAGGGGACAGTTCCCCTTGTGTTTTTAGCCAAGCTCCCTCACTCGCCTGGGTCTCCCCGTTAGGGTAGGCTGGCCGGCCAGTGAGCCCCAAGGATCCGTGTGGCGAGGCTCACAGCTCTGTATGTGGGTGTTAGGGACTGGATGTAGGTCTTCACATGTGATCAGCACTCTACAAACTGCAGGCTTCTGCTTTGTAGCGTTTTTAGGGGACATAGCCCTTAATGAATTAAACATGGGGGTGAGCAGTTTTGTGTATTTAAGCTCCAGAGTTGCTGCACCATCGATGTGATAGTGTCATCGATGTGACAGTGTCATCGATGTGACAGAGTAATCCGATACGTGAGTGCCGACTCTATGGACGGACTCCTTCCAGAGACCAAGTAACGAACTTGAAGACACCAAAGCCCCTGACCTCGGAGCTTCTGTTCCAGCTCCCACAACTTTGTTAAACGTATGTTCAATAAACTGGGTAAGTTCTGTCAGGGTTCGTAACAATCAACCCACTAAGTTCCTGGCAGGTCACAAACGCTCATACCCAGCTGGGCATCACCCAGCATACGTCAACAGCAGTAGTAACTGAGTCACAGAGATCTCTTCACTGCAGGTGTATAGGTGTGTGTCTCTGTGTGTGTGTGTGTGTCTGTGTGTGTGTCTGTGTGTGTCTCTCTGTGTGTGTGTCTGTGTGTTTGTGTGTACAGGATCTTCACTCTACATAACCTACCCAAGTGGACTGCAATTGAGTTTCCTGCTCAGGAGACTTCAAGAAACTTATGGGGATAACTCAGTGGTTGGTGCAAGGGTGAGTGGAGGGCTTCAGGCTGGTCCCAGAAGGGTGGCATGTGCTTGTAACCACAGTCCAGATCCCAGGCTTGTGGATCCCGGAGTTTCACTGACAAACCAGCCTAGCTGAACTGGGAGTTCCAGGGCAGAGCGACACATAGTAGGATACATCCTGGAGTGACACCTGAGGTTGCCCTCTGGTCTGTACACACACACACACACACACACACACACCTTCAAGTGATCCTCACTATTTAAAAATTCAGTTTTTAATCCGCCTCCTTGGATTTGAAGTCCCTTCACGCTCTCACTCTGGGACAGGTGTCGGGAGGCCTGCCCCTGTGTTTCTGTGAGTAAGTCTGCTTGGTACGTGGTACCTCTGCTTGTTTTCTCTCTGTGAGCACACAAAGACATCTGCTACCTGCCTATGTATCTGTGTTCACTGTCTACTTGGCGCCTGTATTATTTTCCATTTATTTGTGCTCTGTTAATTGCTCGGTTCTCACAGGACAATATAAACTCATTGTGGCAGAGGCATCTGGCACACAGAAGGTGCTTATTAAATAAATATTCATTGAGTGGAAGGCTGGAGGAAATGAATACCCCCATGGGAATAGAATTAGCTAAACAAGATACAACCGGTCCAAGGAGAATCCATACTGGAATCACTGCTCACAAATCAAATCCTCATTCGCTCTCAGCAACCAAAGGCAACTGGCGAACTTCAGCTTTCCCTGGTCTCAGACCTGAGCGCGTGGGCAGGCCTCAGCCTTCAGGGACAGTATGTGCACACCTGTCAGGGCTGGCCTAGGGATGTTTTCACTGGGTTGGAAAAGAAGGTGGAGTCTGTTTTTATAGAATATCCTTTGTTCCAGAATGGGACAAGGAATGACATCTAGAGTTGGAAATCCAGCCTAGAGGGGGATGGCCATGGAGGCCAAGCAGCATCTCCATTATGCTAACAGAAAGCTGACACAGGCCTGAAGACATAAGGAACCCATTCCTGGCTGAGGAGCTATTGACTGCCGAGGAGGGAGAGTCTGTGTTCCTTACGAACATGGCCTCACACCCAGGTACAAATGGTCAGCCCTACTGGTGTCAGTGGGAAACTGTTCCATGCCTATACCACCATCCGTTGGAAGCCGAAAGCACCTTCCTGGTTGCCCTGAAGTGAACGACTTTGCTCCACGATACACTCCCACCACCAGGATGCCCTGCCTTTGTCACCACAGACCCACAGCAACAGAACATGCAGACCGGAGAATGAGACTCCCGAAATCAAGAGCTACAACACATCTTACAGGCTGGAGTCTAAGAATTAATCCTTCCTGCTAACAGCCTGCATCAGCAGCAGTGGACTTGACTCTGCAATCAGGAAGGCTAAGCACCCAGCAGCTTCTTCACCCCACTGTGCTGATCCACTTGAGTCTTGGAAACATTCAAAGATCTCAGGTAGTGACCAAGTGGGGTGCTTAACCTCGGTGAAGTCATCGAAGCCAGGTCAACTTTTGAGTCCTGGCTTTACCTCCAAACTCTCTGAGAAAGCCATCTCATCTGGGCTCAACCGTGCTGCCTTCGAGGCCTTCCTAGCATGACTTTCCTGTAACTGTCCCTTTCTCAAGAGCTGCAAAGAGTTGTTTCAGAGACAGTGCTTGCCCACTGTAAAGAGACATGGAATGTATTCTTTAAATGATGTAAGATGTGTTCCAGCTTGGCTGTAACTGGTCCCCCAGAGGCTCCTGTGTTGGTAGGCTAGCCCCCTAGGTGCGGGGATGGGAATCCAGTAGGAAGCCACTGGGGTTCTGTGTGTAGAAAATACGTCCAGCCACTCCCTGGCTACCTCAAACTCGTGTCTTACAATGTTGCTGCTCCTATTTGCGCACTTTGGCCACTGGGATGCCACCTGCCCCAAGAGCGTCCCCAGGTCCATACTGATAAGTGTGGTGTCTGGTTGTTTCTTTCTTTCTTTCTTTTTTCTTTTTTTTTTTATTGTCAAGTTGACACAGCCTAGAGCCACCTGGGAACAGGAAATCTCACTTGAGGAGTTGCCCAGAACAGATTGGCCTGTGGCTATGTCTATGGGGAAGTGTCTTGACTAATGACTGGTGTGGGAGGGTTGTGTGGGAGGGCCCAACCCACTGTAGTGGTATCATCCATCGGCAGCTGGGTCTGGGCCGTGTAGGAATGCTAGCTGAATGAGTAATGAGATTTCTTGCCTCCAGGTTCCTGCCTTGACTTCCCTCATTGACAGACTGTGATCTGAAATAGTCAAGTGAAATAAAAGCCGTTTCTCTCCATGGTCATGGTCTTTATCCCAGCAAGAGAAAGCAGACAGGTGTACCGAGGTGAAGCAAGTCATACCGAGGTGGGTCAGGATATTGCCTGAACTTACATTTTCCTGAGCAAACAGGCTGCCTGCTTCCCTAGCACAGTGACATGGAACAAACTCACCTCCTGCCCAAATACACTCTTCCTTAAGTGAAAAAGTCCTGAGGCCACCACCTTCCCCACCAGTGTCACCTGAGGGTCACACGGTTAGGTAATCAGAGACTTTGTCCATGTCCTGAAGGAGATTGTTAATGTAAGGCCTTAACAGTACGGAGGGGTGTGTGTGTGTGTGTGTGTGTAAGGTCAGGCTGGCTAAACTCTGAAGGAAGAAAAAGCTTGTCAACAGAAAAACCAGGGCATCGTCAGTAAGCTCAGCACAGGAGAAAGAACTTACGAACACTGCCTGAAGCTACCAGTAAACTTACTTTCCCATAAACCCGAAAGGCCAAGGAGTAAAGGTGAGGTGTCGCCTGGAGCCCATACTGCCAAGTGTCGCCTGCCAGTTTTTCACTGTCTTAAGTCACTGTAAGAGTCCCGATGCAAGGGTCCCACTTTGCCTTGGTCAAAGACTTATGCACCTGACTCCCTCCTTCCCTGAGCACAAGTCATCAAGCCCGCCCAAGATTCCCATTGAAAGGATCCGGCGGCGCCTCAGCTCCGGGGCTGACAAGGTAGTCCTTGCGGGTTCAAACAACCACATCTACCGCCCTACACCCGCTCCTTCTTCCCTGTTACATCCGGAATGGCACCGGATGTCGCTAGACCCCGGGCCAGGAGGCCAAGGGACAGCCGTGCTGAGCAAAGCCAGAGATGGCAGGGGGCGTGGAGAGCCTTCTGAGCCACCGCGCCATCCAAGCAGGTTCTGCGAGCCTGCGGGAGGGAGGGGGACCCGGGGCGGGGACGCGCGGGAGGAGGGAGCGCGCGGAAGAGAGGCGGGAAAGCCGCGATGGCGGCCCAAGTTACCGTTCCCACGGCAGCGGCCGGGAGCCCACGGCGGCGTGCGTCCTCCGCGAGGGGCGAGGGCAGCTTTGGCGAAACTGAAAGCAAAAGTCCCGGAGAGGAAGGAGGAGGAGCGGCCGGGCCGGGCGGGGCTGTGCGTACAGCCCGGGAGAGCTGGGGGCCCGCGGGGACGCGCGCTACGGAGCCGGCCGCGGGAAAAGCTCGCACGGGAAGCGTGCGCGGGAAGCGCTCGCCGCCCACGTGCTGCCTGCGTGCCGCCTTCTGCGAGGTTTGGGCGACCCCTGCGGCAGCCGGAGCTGGGCGGATAGAGCGCTCTCTACAGAACTGGCGGGCCGCGGCTCTGCAAAACTGCCCGCCAGAAAAGTGACCCCGGGCTAACCTCTGCCAGTCTGTCACGTGCTCTGAAAATCTGACCGCGCGCTGAAAGTCAGAAAATCAGACCTACACAAAGTTGGAGAACGTCACCGGAGAAGAGTCGCCCTGCAAATCAGGGCCAGGCCTCTCCCCTCTCCTAGACTACATATGCAGATTTCCCCGTGCTAAGAGATTCCAAAACTTCAAACGTCAAAAGTCCCACTGAGAGCACATTCTACAAAACTGTCTGTACAGTAGACGGACCTAAAGATTTGTCTTGCCCCCAACGATGGGGCCCCTCTCTTGTCTCTTTCTCTTTTTCCTAACGTAATCTGGATCTACACAGGATACTGTGCACCACCAGTCGCTTTAGTCTTCCCAGACGTTGTTGTGGAGGGGGGACACTAGGGCGTGAACGTTGTTTTAAGCAAGTTTACACCTCCCAACCCCAGCTTGCATGGAGGTTGCACCAAAATCATCCATGTGTGTGCTCTCTCCCCTGTGTCAGGCACTAGGTTTGAGGAAGCTCACAGCGAGCAAACATGGGTTCCTGTTTATGTCACCTCCAACACAGATAGACAGACATATCTGGGCTTCCGTTTGTAGATACTTCCAATTCCTCCCCTCCACTGAGAGTTCTCAGAACAGCTCATTCACTCACACTGAAGCGAGCTATGTCAGAGAACCTGTTATAGGCATACTGGAGATACTTGCTTCTCAGACGTACAGGTCTCCGGAGCCATCAGGGCTATTTTATTTTATTTTATTTTATTTTATTTTATTTTATTTTATTTTATTTTATTTTATTTTATTT
>NW_021604568.1:15743145-15757016 GCF_004785775.1 Grammomys surdaster | reverse complement strand
TTTATTTTATTTTATTTTATTTTATTTTATTTTATTTTATTTTATTTGTGTCTTCCTTGAACCCCAGAGTTTCAGCACTATCTCTAAAATCTCAGCCAGTATGGGCACTTTCTGGAAGTCAAGAAAAACTCACCCCAAGCAAGTGTGAGGACATAATTAAAATGAACAACTCTTAATATGCCGGCCCACCTTTTTATGTAATGCTGGTGTCCCTGAACTGTCGAGGTAAATGCTAGGGTAAGCCATGGTTTACGGTATGATGATTTGCTTTTTAAAATTATTCAATTGACAATTCTTCGAAAAAATGAAGAAATCCTATCGACACTCTAATTTATCTAAGTGTAAACCGTGACTTTTTCTGGTCTAGTCCTGAAATGTGGTAGGGCCTTAACAACCAGTGTCTGCTCATTTGGTGTAAGGAATGTGAGGTGTTGCCCACGTGACAGAGCTAGGGTCCTGTTGCCTAGACAGACAGCGATGCTCTATCCACTAGAAGGCTTTTCCTATGCTATAGCATGCATGACGCATCGGCATACAGGAATCCATAGCTGACTCAGGTGGAGAGGCGGGGCAGCATGACGGGAAAGCTCTTGTTCGTTCTTGCTTGTGGGCTGGCATGAGAACCTCCAGTTACTTGCTCCCAGACTGGATTATGACAATACAGACACTTAAACTTCTGGAAGCACAGAAAAGAGACCCATGGCACCTTCCACTCTGTAACATTATACCGATATCTTGAATGCAAGTGATGCTCTCTCCTGAATGTCTCTCCTAGGTCTCGGCTTTGGGTGTGCTGGTGCTATGGTTTAGCCCAGGGCCTTGGAGAGAAGCTCCACTAAGTTATGCCTCTGTTCCCAGCCATGTAACTGTGCTGAGCTTACGGTCTATACTAAGTGTGTATATGGGAATCTTCCTAAGACCTTTACCAGCCTTATCTATCAGGTGGTTTCCCTGGGGCTGGCCTCATAACTGCTCTTGGCCTCATCTCTCTAGACCTTGTTCCTAGCCTCCTCTGGTAGCCAAGCTGCCAGTACATTCCCATGCCTAGCTGCAGGGCACACCTGCCCACACCTCACCCCTCAGGGTACCAGAGTGACTGTTCTCAATCTAACACTCCACAAACAGCACAGGCTGTAACTACACAGGAGTCTAGTATAGAGATACCCCAAGACTAGCTGAAGTGCCACTGTCTGTACCCAGAAACTCAGACCCAAACTCAGGCCCCTGCTGAGATACCAACGACCTTCTGTTGGTTGAGGAGCAAGGGGGCAGGGCCCAGGCAGAATCCCTTCTTTTCATGAACAGAATGAATTCATGTTGCCTCTCAACTCCAGATGTATTTGTTCTGTCTTCTCTGTGAAAATTCATTCGAGTCCTTTACGTAGTTTCCTTATGCCAGTGGTAGGACTGCGCATTATGTGTGGGAGCCGAGGATACTTTCCATGATGGGAAGGTTTGCTTGTAGTTTCTGTACTTATTGCATCCTGCAGAAGCAGTGGACCCTCAGTGGGAGGTTCCCATAGCCCACCTGGTGGTACAAAGTTCTCTGTAGTCAGTAATTGCTTTCCCAGCAGAAGCCTCTCCCCAAGACCTACTCTGTCTGGTACCTACAGTATCAGCTGCTGTGGAGTTGTAGAGAGGGAACTTCTAGCAAGATCTACTGCATATCTACTGAGCCTCAGCCACACCCTCTCCACTCAGGTCAGGACCTCAGCCCAGAGGAGAGAAGAAGAGACATGAGACTTTTCTTTGTCCCTGTGATAGCTGTTCATGATTGACAATTAAGAAAGAACTTCAGCTAAGGGACAGCTTGAGTTGTTAGAATTCTAAGCATAGATCAGCTTGCTCTGCGGGTGTGTCTGTGGGGGACAGTTTTTTGATTGCTGATTGATGCATGAGGACCTAACCCACCAAGGACGGTACAACCCCAGGCAGATGGGGTCTGAATTGTTGTAAAGCGCCAGCAGAGCAGACTCAGGAAGCAAGCCAGTAAGTAGCAATCCTCCATGGTGTCTGCTTCACCCAGGTTCCTGCTCGAATTCCTGTCCTGCCTTCCCTCTGTGATGGGCTGTGCCCTGGAAGCGTGAGCCTTGTAAACTCCAACTTCCCCGTGTTGGTTTGGTCTGTGTTTTATCACAGTAACAGGAAACAAATGGGGTCGAGCCCCTTCCTTCAGCTCTGTGAGCGGGAGTGTGCTGTGACGTTCCCTTACATCTCAGCATTGTGTCTGCTATCGTGTGCTTTATGTTGCATGACAGTTGCTCAGATGCTGAAGTGCTAACCTCAGAATCATCGGCATCTGGAGATAATGTCTTTTTTAAAAATTATACTTTTTAATTGAGTGTGTGTGTGTGTGTGTGCACGCTTGCACGCACACATGTGCTTGCACGCACACATGTACATGTGCCCTTGGAGTTCGGAAGAGTCTGACGGATCACCCCTGAACTGGAGTTGTAGGAGGTTTGAGCTGTCTGTCAGTGTAGGTGCTGGGAACCAAACTGAGGTCCTCTGCAGGAACAGTATGAACTCTTAACCACCGAGAGTCTCTTCAAGCTGGGGGGGGGTCTTTGAAGAGGTAAAATAAGGCCACGGTGGCTGTAATCCAGAATAATCTTAGTTCTGGTAAGAGATACAGATTAAGACCCATGTGAATACATAGGGAGCAGGTGGCCTCTCAAGTGGAGACACCTCAGGAGAAATGAGCCCTGTTGATACCTTCATTGTGATGTGCAGCACCCACAGGTGTGAGGAAGTGAATTTCTGTTGCTTACGCTGTCTCCCCCTGGGGAATTTGGATGACAGCATTAGCTAACTGAAGCACCTCGAGTGTGCTCCATCCGTAGCTGCTGAAGGTCTGACTTGGAAAGGTTTGAAAGCCATGGTTTGTGAATTTCCTACCCCAGCATTGTCTCTGGAGCAGAGGGGTAGACAGATGGACCCCGTCAGCTGCAGCACAGTGGAAGCTCGAGGTGAGTCTCCTGCAAACTCTTTACCAAGCTGACATCCAATTTCCTACTCCTAACTCTGACTTGTAGGGTACCCAGTGTCAGCCCCACCAGTTCAGCCACCCACTCCACAAGGCTACTTAATTCCTCAGCTGGTTTTCTTTGAAGGTATAGAGGAGTTAATAACAGGAGAGAGTTGGGTGGATACGTGCCCCTGTAGGGCATTTCTGAGATGAATTCTATACAGTTCCCCAGACAGTTCTCAGCAGCACTTAGCCTCAGTGTTCACAGCAGTAATGGGCACAGCACACACCATTTATTGATTTTCTCTGCCCCATTCTCCTGAAACCTTCACTCTTGCCAACTCCTAAGTGTCCTCCATCCCAGGCACTCAAGATTCTGCTTTTAGTTCCAATTCTAGGGAGGCCTGAACCAAAACAGATATAAGCTACTTGGACAGGGTGGGCAGCCCCATTCTAATCTGACCAATGGCCTTTAGTAGCTGTCCTGACACTACAAAACAAAGTCACTTGTGCAGTTCCAAAGAGAGCTGGAAATGACTCAGAGCCAAGGACAAGCACTCTGTTCTGGTGACACATCTGTGGTCTAGAAAGATCTTGATTAGCTGAACCAAGGGGCCCATTGTCAACAAGCTGGGGTTTAAGAGATGAATAAAGAGTGCTGTACTTAAGTTCAAAGGAAACCCCTCTCCACATCACGAACATTGTCAGTTATATATAGCAAAGCTTGTGGAGTTTTTCATTGACCACAGCTCCCTGCGGATCAACATTTAAAGCCAAAGCCAGGGGGATGGCGTTGCCAGAAGCATTTCCACCAAGGGTCCACAAAACTCTATCATCTGTCCTGATCTAGCTGTAACTTCTCATTCTCAGACCCAAGGGCTACACTCTGCTGACTGCTCTCAGTTCCTACGTAAGACTCCTTCAACCACACGTGTGTGTTTGGAGGGGTGTGGAGGGACTGGATGGATCTTCTGGTGCCAGCTCAGCCTTGGCTCTCCAGACACTGGCCATTTTCATACAGATAAGTATCAGTGACCATGGCCCTCTGCTGCTTGGTATTTGCCTGCTGGGATTAGGAGCTAAGCTGCTCTTGGGCTCTGTCACACAGAGAGTTAATACTTTTGAGCTCTCAGCAAGGGCTGATGGTCAATCTCTTCTCCTTCCTTCCTCTGGCAGTCATTCACATAGAGTGATAGAGAATTTTAATTGTCGGTTTGATTGGACTGACAGATTTCATAGGAAATTAATGAAGTGCACTCTTGTGTGTGCCTGTGGAGGCACTCGAGAGATGACTAGCTCAGAACAGCTTTGACCTCATGCATGATTTAGTCCATTGGTAGAGTCTCAATTTGAATAGGCTGAGAAGTAGCAGGAATGTGGAAGGTGGGATTTACTTGGAGGACCAGGGCCATCTGAGACACGCCTTTGAAGGGCATGGTGGTTTGAAAGGTAATGGCCCCAATAGGCTTATATATTCAATGCTTGGCGGACAGTTAGTAGAACTGCTTGGGAAGGATTAGGGGGTGTGACCTTGCTGGAGGAGGTGTGTTACTGGGGGTCGGCTTTGAGATCTCTAAAGCTCCTTTTCCTAGTTAGCAGAGTGTCTCTCTGTTTCTGTCCCTCTGTCATTCATGGACTCTAACCCTCTGGAACTATAAGATCCCAATTAAATGCTTTACTTTTAAATTTGCTTTGGTCATGGTGTCAGAGCCACCAAGACAGAGGATGTGTTTGTTTTCTGGCCCTTTCCTCTGACTTCTGACACTTGTTGGCTGTGGTGAGGTAAGCCGCTCTTCCCACCGTGAGCTTGTTGACCCATTTCCACCTCCTCTTGGGTCTAAAGCAGTGGTGTCATCCAGCCGTAGAAGGAATTCTCTGACACTCCAGGCCAATGCAGATCTTTCCTTCCTCCTCCACTTCACTTCATACACACAATTATTAAAGATATGCATAATATTATTTTCTGGCTGTGTATTAGGGTATATATGAAACATGATTTTCACATTTATATATGACTTGTTCACCTAAGCTATCTCATAATATATGTAACTAAATTATAAACTGAAACCTGAATACTTCTGGTCCTGAGCATTTTAGATACAAATGTTGGTTGCCTTGAGGACCAACCTCACAGTGTCTATCTCCTCCTGTTTCCTGCCTCCTCACTCTGATTCCTGAGTTATAACTTAAAGTACTCTCCCAAATACCATCTTCAACACAGGCCTTTGCCTTAGCTCCTGTTTTCTGGAGAACCGAGGCTAAGGCCCATATTATTTGAACCACTCTCTGAGGTTGGAGGAACTCCTTGTGTTCCCTAGCTTGGTGGCCTGATATACTCCTGGAGCCAAGGGGCCAGAGCTTGGACCAAGAAAGAAAAGTAGAGAGCTGTGGTATGGGCCAAGTGCCCAACCTATTGTCTTACCCTGTTCTTACAGCTTAGTAACACCCAACGTTCAGCAGCTCATGACAAACAGCATTTGTCTCATACCTCTGGAGAGCAGGCTGACTGAGGGCATGACACTGGCATCTGGGAAGGACTTCCTGCTGTGTCATGCCTTGGCTGATAGGATGAGATCAAGGAGGAGAGGGGAAGAGGGGACACCTCTGTGTCTCTTTGGTGACATTGATCCATTGATTGCTACTCAGGCCCCACCTCCCAGCCTTGTTACATTGGTGATAGAATTTCCAAGACATAAACTTTGGAAGACACGCTTAAAATTTAGCGTCTTTCAGCTAAGGGATGCCTGTGTTGTCTGTCCTGCAATAGGTATTTATTTCGACACTTTTAGATTGTCCCAATCCTTGTTCTCTGTGCTGTCACCACCCCCCCCCCCCGAAATTTCAGTATCTCAGGAAACAGAAGCTCTGGTACAAAATTGAACAAAATGCCTTTCCTTCCAACAATCCTTGTTTTTATAAGTGGATGGAGAACCTGGAGCAGCTGTAGGGCGCAGTTGGTCTTTGCCAGGGTACAAACGCCCTTAGCTTTTCTGGTAAGTGAAAGTGATTCCATCTCATGGTTGAGGGCTCCCCGATAACTCCCAAGTCAGGCTTGAGAACTCTGGTACACAGGGAAGCAACTCGAGTTTGCTCCCATTGCTCAGGCTGGAGACCATCCTGCTACCAGGATGGTGGTTGCTCTGTGGGGAGCAGTTGAGCCTAGAGTTCCTGCTTTGAGTCCCTTCCCGGCACTGAGAGGGCAGCTTCTGGCCCCACCCTAGTCTCTGCTTCATGAGACTTGCCCAGCCCCACCCCAGTCGCTGATTCGTGCCTGGTAGCTTCCTTCTCTCGGGCTGACCTCCCCACACCCAGTCTTATCTCCAGTAAGAAAGGCCCAAGGTCACAAACTGGTAGTCTGATAGAGAATTACTGACCACAGCCCTGTTTAATAGGTTTCACTCCCAGTGTTCCCTTTACGCTTTTTAAAAGGAAATTTCATTTGTAAACCAGATTTCTGGCTTCCATGGGAAATGAATATTTGGCAATGCTGAGAACTTGTTTCCTCTTGACATCAGTTGGCTGGGGCGTATTGTTTGCCTGAATGGAACATTTATACATCCATCTGAGGTCTTACTATTGCCTAGGACTTCAGTTCTAGCCTCTAGGCATTTTGGTGTAAGAATTAAGTTTCTTGGGTTTTTTTGTTTGTTTGTTTGTTTTGTTTTTTTTGTTTTTGTTTTTCGAGAC
Organism: Grammomys surdaster; assembly: GCF_004785775.1. NCBI lineage: Eukaryota > Metazoa > Chordata > Mammalia > Rodentia > Muridae > Grammomys > Grammomys surdaster. The sequence goes on along the minus strand of NW_021604568.1, from coordinate 15,750,361 downwards.
AGGGTTTCTCTGTATAGCTCTGGCTGTCCTGGAACTCACTCTGTAGACCAGGCTGGCCTCGAACTCAGAAATCCACCTGTCTCTGCCTCCCAAGTGCTGGGCTTAAAGGCATTCGCCACCACTGCCTTTGGGCATCAAATTAGAAAAGCTGACTGTAATGCCAAGAATTAAGTTTCTTACATTAGTTTACTACTCTAATGAACACCAAGGACGGGCCTTTTTCTAGACGTTGGAATATGGATGCTCAATCTGGACCACAGTGTTATATTTTGGTGGAGGTGACTTGATTCTGAACAGTAGATTTATTCATATTTAGTATTTCCAGGTAGCAATTGCTGTTGTAAGACTAATCAGGAGGGAATAGACACATAAAGTGATCAGGTCCCGGTATGGACAAGTGAAGTGTCCTTTTGTAGAGGGTGTCCCAGCAGGTCACAGGTTGCCTGTGAGCAGAGACTAAATGCCACGGGCACTTGCCAAAGCCAAGAGGAGATTTTTGTCGTTAAACTATTTCTGTTAAGACCTTTGAGTCAAGGAAATAAGCCTTTTTGGAATATTCTAGGACAAGGTATAGAAGGCCAAACACCAAGCATTCATTCATACTTGTTCTTACATAATTTTTAATTCCAGTAAAAGTTAAACACTAATTAGTACCATACGTTTTTAGTTTTGTTTCTGCAAATTCAATACTATTAGGTTTGGTCTTTATCCTTCCAGGAGTGTGAATCAATTCTCATTTATCCAGTGTTAGATCTCAAACCTGGGCAAAGAGCTGAGGTGCCTATTTTACATATCCAAGTAGTCCTGGCCACCAGGTTCTCCCAGCTTCCCTTGGTCCCCACCTGTTACAGGGTATGGCTGGTATACCTTGTCCTCTACACTGAACCCTCCAGACTGGAGTGCCTTTCCCCAGAGTCTCTTCCATATATATACAATCCTAGTAACTTGGTTACCTGCCCCTTTTTGTACCTTTGGAATCTTGGCTGCTACAACAAGTTCCCTCTCTCCCTTCCCCTACCTGCACACACGGCCCAGCTCAGTCTGGCCATGTCCGCTCTGGACTCCCCCAGATGGCCCTGCCTCAGGCTATACTCTCCCTTTTATCTGCAATAAACTTTCTCCTCCTTCACACCTAGGAGCAGTCATGATCTTTTTTTTCCTTCTTATTTCTTTTCTTCATTCATCCATATTCTGGGGACTGGCCTGTCTGCCTTAGTCAGAGGCATTACAGTCAGCGTTTCTAATTTGATGGCCACATGGCGGTATGGCTATTCTTTAGACTCCTTTTCTGGAGTATGAACACAGCTAGTGTTCACCAGACCTAAGCATCTGACCACACACACACACACACACACACACACACACACACACACACACCAAGAGTTGGTTATCCACATAAACACGATGCTGTCGTGAGTTAACTTTTCTATTTTGAGAAGCACGTCAGCATGAAATACCTCTACCTTGTCTCAGGCGCATGCGTGCTGACGGAGTTGCCAAAATTGTCACTTGAGTAAGTGGCAGCTTTAAAAACCAACCAGCTGCAGACTCCAAAGCAGAAGGTCAGCGTAGGAAAGTGGAAGTTGGATTCCAAAGGCTCCAGGCGTCCCGAGGAGTTTCATAGTGGTGGGGTTTTGAAGGTGCTACAGACTCAACTGAGGGTTCTATCGGAGTTTGCCTGTTGCTTCTCCCTGTCTCCCACACTCCAAGATGAATGTGCAGGCCTGCTCTAGGTGTGGCTATGGGGTTTACCCTGCTGAGAAGATCAGCTGTATAGATCAGGTCAGTGGATTCCTTTTTATGGTCTTTGGGAAGAGTGACAAACTTGGGATTTTATCTTCTCATGTATATTGAATGATAAGGAAAAGATATGTTTTCCTAACTTACATAGATTCTGTTTGTTTCTATGTCTTCTATGCTATTTTAAGGGAAAAGATGTTTCATTTTAACATAGCATACTCACATGTGAGTTCTGGAATTTTATCTTTATTTTATCCAAATTCCCAACTTTTTACCATAAAGTCTGTGAGCTCCAGGCCTGGAGGAAGACAGCTTAACTAGCAGATCTTTTCTGTGACTTTCAGACATGGCACAAAGCATGTTTTCACTGTGAGGTCTGCAAGATGATGCTTTCTGTTAATAACTTCGTGAGTCACCAGAAAAAGCCGTACTGTCACGCGTAAGTGTCTGGCACCCTGATCGCCACTGCATGACTTTAGGTTTTCAAAATGTAGTCAACCGAGGGATTGGTTCCCAAGCTCCAGGCTGGACCCTGAGCAGCACCTCTCCTGAAGTGCTCACTCGTATCTAGTCACAAAAGAGCCCAAAGTGGGGTTTTTCAGACGTGGCCAATAAATGTCAAATTTCTAGTTAGTGAGAGACCAAGTCCACCTCTGTAACTGTGTCAGACAATGAACTCTGCAGAACAGTGGAACTGCCAAAGATGTGAACAGATGGATCTTTAAAGTGTTTCTCCTAAGTGATGTCCAGATTCATCTATTCTGTTGGAAACTTCTCAAGTGACTGTCCTCAGCAGAATGTAACTCACTGTTACATGTGTTCAGTTTACATGATCTGAGTTTTTGAGGGTGATTCATTGGGAAACGAAGGAGCTGAATCCTTGAGATGTGTCCATCTTAAGAAGAGACTAGTATTTTAAGAAGAATCCCCTGTCCCTTTGGATAAAGCACATTCCTAATTTTGATCTGTATTTAATCCTGCAGCCACAACCCTAAGAACAACACATTCACTAGTGTCTACCACACACCCTTAAACCTAACCCTGAAGAAGTCTGTGGCAGCCACGGGTCCGGTAAGTCATTTAGCTCTGCATTTTGAAATAGCTTTTAAGGAAAATCCATGGACTCCGACACCTGTTGGTTTTTAAGTGTTTCTGTCTATATACAGACCAATTGACTTCCTCCTCAGACACATGCAAAGTTCTCTTAAAAGACCATTGCTGCTCTATGTCCTGTTTCAACATTAGAGGCCAATGCAGGTCCTTGATTCTAGCATATGTCTGGCCAGCCAGACCGTGGTATCACTTTATACAATAGGCCTTGCATACATTAGGTCATTAACATATAAAACAAAATTTACATAGTTGAAAAATATTATAAAGAGCACTCTTCTTTTCCTTCCTCTGTAGTATTTTGGAATAGGATATTAAAACCCTCCAGTTTGCAGTTCTTGAACTGAGTAATGGCTTACAATTATGTATAATCTCATGATCCCCCTTTGGGGAGGGTAGCTCAGATATACTTTGAGAAATGAAGTTTGCTTTGGGAGGATGGTGCGTTAAATCCAACAGTGAGCTTCTGTCACCCAGTCAGCTGTTGATGGAACCGCTGTGTCTATTAACATGATGAATCATTGGCCCTCTGTCAGCAGGCCCAAGAGTAACTCCTCTGTGGGATGGAACTTAGGCAGATTTCTAAAATTAGGAATTACCCAGCAGGTGTAGGGCTCTCTAGTAATCTCTCTTCACCCCAGAGTCCTTTCCTGGTGTCGCCCCCGCTTGCATGGACTCTGGTATTCACAGGACTGTACTTAAGAAACTGTCTTAATGCTTCTGTCCTTGCATGTGACTTTACAGCTGCTGCTACCAGACCTACCTCCCTAAGCTCTCTGCATTATGCTTTTATTTTGCAACTGCACTGACTGGAAATCGCTTACTTCACGCCATACGCATTACAGACCAAGGGAACAGATACTATTCTTATCCCATTCGTCTGGGGAGGAAGCTGAGACTCAAAGACATTATAGAGCGTGTACAATTCCATCCAGATCCCTGTGTATGAATCCAGACCTGTCAGGCTGTAGAGTCCATCTTATTGGCCCACTGTGTATATATACCCAGAAGGTAGCAAACTGCAAAAGCCAGAAAAATTGAAACGTCACACACCCAGATGTTTCTGCAGATGTGTGCAGGGAGAAGTAGTTGCTATAAGAATGCTCTTGGGGTATATTGTACACAGTACAAACAGATCTACACTGTCTGTCTTTGCCCAGCACCCCCCCCCCCAGTCTTAGCTAGTAGGGCTACCTTACAGTTCTATAAGACACACAGTGTTTACCTTTCCTTGGGAGGCAGTGGACTCGTGTCCTTCTAACTATGTATGACAGAGGCTAGTCCGGCAGGATGTTAGCGTAATCTCTCATTCTTTTTTAGACTATAGGAAAGAATGGCAGTTTCCCAGGAGGCGTGAGTGTGTCTCTATGTGACAATATTCATATGTTTGCACATGGGCAGAGTGAAATGTGAATAGCCATGCATGCACGTACAGACACATGATATGTGCACTGCTGTATATATGTATACATTCATGTGTATTGTATGTTTGCAATATATGAGTGTGTGTGCATGGATGAGTGTCTCTGTGAAAAGTGTGTGCCTGTATATTTCTGTGTATATGTGTTTATACATTGATATATTACAGCATGTATTTTTGTTCATGGATGTACATGTGTGCACACATGTGCAGTTGTATATCATGTGAACATATATGTGTGTGTGTGAGTGTATGTATGGTATATATAGTGTGTGTGTGTGTGCATATAAACAGTTGATCATTGGAACCCCCTTCCTCTTTTCTTTTCCTTTCTCCTCCTGATGAAAAACATCAGGAAAAATTGAAATGGCCAATCATATTCTTTCTAGGCTTCAATTCTTTGAACATTCCTATGTGTATGTGTGGTGAATGAGATTTCCAATACTACCCTTCCGCCTCTTTGAGAGACACGGCCAATTCAAAAAGAGATAAATACATTGTGCACATGTTAAAATTTTCAAAAGGGAGAAAAGGCGTTGATGATGGGAATTTTGATAAAGACTTTGAGTGGGGATTTGTCACAGATCCATGGTTTTCTACTTTGCAAATGTCACTCTGAAAAAAATAAATAAATGTACATTAAGCTAGAAGTTCCTGATTACTGAGAGTGAAAGGAAATTCAACACTGCATTTCTAGATTTTACCTTATCTTTTAAAAATTGTTTACATGTGGGTATGTATGTATGTATGTATGTATATTTGTGCCGTGTGTGTGTGTGTGTGTGTGTGTGTGTGAGACTATTTATGGAGTCAGTGCTGGGGACTGAACTCAGGTCGTCAGGCTTGGTAGCAAGTCTTTACTAGCTGGGCCACATTGCTGGAGTAACTCTAGCCTTTTAAATTGCACCACTTAATAGAGCTTTGCACACAGAAGGAGTTCAACATGTCATCCAGCCGGTGACACAGATGAAACCACAGTAGGGCAGATGATGTGTTGATAACGTGTTGAGCTTTGCAGAAACACTAACACCTCACCGCCTAGACTCAGAAGAACTGCCCCAATTTACCTATGCATCGCTTATTTTCTTTCTCTTCTTGAGTGGAGACGTTACTGAAAATGCTTTCATTGTACACAGATTGATGGCAAAGAAGATGGCGAGCAGTTTAAATCCGTTCTCCATTGGGACATGAAGTCGAAGGCCGGAGCAGGGGCAGCTAGCCGGCTGATGAACGAGGTGTGTGGAGGGAGAGAGAATGCAGGGCTGTGTGAATAAAGACGATCGTGTCACCACTTGTAGAGAAAGCCAGCTAGCCTTTCTTCTGTCCATGGGTCGCTCCAGCTGTCTTTAGGAGACCCCACCAATCCTTCCTAAGAACACCAGCTCCAGCTCAACTCTGTTGCCTGCTCTCCTCCAATCACAGGGTTTCTGCCTGCTCTCCTCCAATCACAGGGTTTCTGTCTGCTCTCCTCCAATCACAGGGTTTCTGTCTGCTCTCCTCCAATCACAGGGTTTCTGCCTGCTCTCCTCCAATCACAGGGTTTCTGTCTGCTCTCCTCCAATCACAGGGTTTCTGCCTGCTCTCCTCCAATCAGAGTTTCTGCCTGCTCTCCTCGAATCACAAGGCTTCTGCCTGCTCTCTTCCAAACACGGAGCCTCTGTCATCAGGATCAATCACCCCCGTCTGTGGCCGCTGTTTTGTCTTATTCCTGTGACATTTAACCTGGCCCAGTCTCTATGTCTCTGTCCCCACTGATCCAGTCATTCCAGCCTGGCCCTAGGAAGGTCTCCCAGAATGGCTTCCCCTCTCTCATAATTCTCATCCCCACTCCAGTGGTCACACAGTTTCTTGCATGTCCCTGATTTATTCTTCTCATGGCCTATTTTTTTTTTTTGTTTGTTTGGTTTGTTTTTGTTTTTCGAGACAGGGTTTCTCTGTGTAGTCCTGGCTGTCCTGGAACTCACTCTGTAGACCAGGCTGGCCTTGAACTCAGAAATCTGCCTGTCTCTGCCTCCCAAGTGCTGGGATTAAAGGCGTGCACCACCACCGCCCGGCATGGCCTGTTTATTGATGACTGGTTCCTTAAAATGTCCTTAGCCTATTTCTGTCTGATTGCGTATATAGTATTTAAAACTTTCTCGGTGCGATATACTCTAAAGAGCAAAGAGCTACCCTTTAACTACCACCTCTGATTCCAGTTCACTCCTTTCGAGTGCTCACTTTACTAATCGTGCGTGTATACTTCTTGACTTTTCTGTGTACGTATACCTGTCTGACAGCTGTCTGTCTGTAGCTGTCACCTGTCTGTCTCTCCGCCATCTACCTGTCTCTCGATGTTCTTTCCATCTATAGCATTGAGTATTTATATTTGGGCAAGCCTACTCACTTACTGGTGTGTGTGTGTGTGTGTGTGTGTGTGTGTGTGTGTGTGTGTGTGTGAGAGAGAGAGAGAGAGAGACAGAAAGACAGAGAGAGACAGAGAGAGAGACAGAGAGAGAGACAGAGAGACAGAGAGACAAAGAGAGAGAGACAGATAGACTGACTGACTGACAATCTAATTGAGATTCCTAACATGAGTGGGTGAGAAGTTATTTACTGGAATGTGGACCACTCATCAGTGGTGACACCACAGAAGAAAATGACATTTCCTCATCCAACAACCATTAATGGCCATTAACAGCAGTTCTCCAAGGAAGGCTGTGATCTCATGGGTCCTTCCCAATCCATGGTATAACGTTGCTGGGACCAGTCGTGGGCAGACGGCAGCACTGCGGGCAGTCCTGAGGGCAAGGTCCAAGCACCATCTTTTGTGGTGACCCATTTTCTCACCCTTCAGCTTCTACGTTCCTTCTCCCCCTTTCCCGTGATTTTCCTTGAGCCTTGGGGGTGGGGTGGGGGTGGGGGGGGGTGGGGTGGGGGTGGGGGATATGGATGCATTTAGGGCTA
>NW_021604568.1:15716646-15743045 GCF_004785775.1 Grammomys surdaster | reverse complement strand
GGTGGGGGGGGGGGGGGGGGGGGGTGGGGGGGGGGGGGGGGGGGGGGATATGGATGCATTTAGGGCTAGGAGCCTACTGTCTTGTATTCTTGGAACTCTGGCGAGTTATGAGTCTGTGCCTTAACAGCCGTGTCTCAGACGTGCCTCGAGAGCATCGCTAATCTGTGGATCTAAACATTAGTATTCAGAGGCAAGTTCACAACATTCCCATTTGGCACAGCAGCAGTAGGGGGACCCTAGCGCCTATCAAACACTCTCTGGCCCTGGCATGTTGACCAGGGTCACAGTACCAGACCCATGTGTAGCATATGATCACTCTCAAATCAAATCAGAAAACATTATTACACACAAAGTAAACTTAAAATCTTGTTAATCCACAGGGCTATTGTAAAGATTAAAGAATAGATAAATGCAAAGATATCACAATAGTGTCAGGTACAAAAACATCAGCTATTAATATTTCTATCAGTGATTATATATTAATCACCATATTCTATATTCTATATTATTGTATATTTTATATATTATTATACATTATACTATATACTATATATTTATTGTATATTGTACATTATATGGTATATGGAATATGGTATACATTATATGACATATGACATACGATATACTATATGCTATACTATACTATACACTATATACTAGATATTATTATATATTAATCATAATCTTTGTTTTTTTTTCACTAAACAACATGCATTATTCTCCAGCTTGTCTTTTCATCCTACAGCCACCTGAGAGCTATTTCCACATCAGCTCCCTCTTTCAGCTGTTGTGGATGTGTTCAGGATGCATCACTGAGAGAGAAGATATAGGTGATTTCTTTTTGATGGGCAGGTTGTCTGCACATCTTAAACAACAATGTTGCAACAAACACTCTTTCCCTCAGTCTCTTTTGCATAAGGAGGGTGATGCTGTAGAACAATGAGACATAAGTATGTCTTTAAATTTCCTTAAAGTATATGTAAGCACACAAATGTTTCCTAACCATTATTTATTTTCCTTGTTCATTTTAGTCCTGAAGTTTTACAGCAAATGTTTTAAAAGAAAAGCCCATTTTTCCCCTGGCTTTTCCCCTTGGTAATCTTCGGATACAAAACAAGTGGTGGGTTTTGAACTTTTCCTGATTGAGCTGGCTCACCTCAGACTTGCTGTCTGTGGGGACCTCTCCCCGCTCAGTCTTAGCGCACCGATGAGCAAAGAAATCTTTAATTGCATCTGGAAGGTTTCTACAACATAGAAGGTCTCAGGGAATTTAATTATTCAAGATATGAGGTCATCTTCTAGTCTGAAAAGCATGAGCACTTTGGTTGGTAGAGGCCCTGAGTGGAGGGGCTTCTTGCTTTTAGAGAACAGCTTATTCTGACAGTGAGGGAGTCCTCTTGGGAACGAGGTGTGGACTTGGGGGTGTGTGGAGTGAACTGTGGGGATGTGGGGTGGACTGTGGGGGTGAGGGGTGGACTGTGGGGGTGAGGGATGAGCTTGGGGAATGTGGGGAGAGCTGGAGGAGTTTGTGGTGCACTATAGGAAGTGTGGGTGCTGTGGGGGTGTGGGGTGAACAGTCAAGTGTGAAGGGAGTATGTCTAAATGCATGCTCATGCTTCCTTTCCAGAGAGACTACTGGCCAGGGTATGGAGAAGGGAACACTTGGTGTCCAGGAGCTCTGCCAGACCCTGAGATTGTAAGGATGGTTGAGGCCCGACAGTCTCTTGGTGAGGTAAGGGCCTTACGAACGACTTACAGCTAGCAGGTAACAATTCCTTTAAATATTCCCTTATTTTTAAGATGGCAGTTGATAGAACACCCTGCCCCCTTATTAGTCTTGTCACTAAGGCAAGAAATACCTGACAGAAACAAAGGGGGAGGGTTTATTTTGGCTCATGGTTGCAGAGGGCCTATTGGTCATCAAAGTGACTCATTCACACAGAGAAGTTAGGCTAGAACCCGGAGTAGATGTATCCTTCAAAGGCTTGTTTTTTGTCAGCTACTTCTGACAGATATACTCTGTCTCTAAAGGCTCCAACTTCAGAATAGAGCCCCAGGCTGAGCTAGGGAACAAGTATTCAACACATGGGCCAGGGAATGTATAGTCAAGATTTAACTCCGCTGCCCCCGCCCAGATCCCCGTTCGGTCCCAATCCGTGGACCCCAACATTTCTTCACCCATCAAAGACACGGTACAGATGTGACGAAGTTAAGAGTCTTGTAATAGGAAGAACCTGGACTCTAGGGCGGTGCCACAAGATTCTCTCTAGCCAGTAGGCAGGCACAGGGGGAAGGGGGAGGGGTGGGCAGTGGGGCAGGGCCAGTCTGAGTTGGGCGTGGTGGAACTGGAGAGATGGGGGTGGGGGGGGGTGAGGAGAGAAGGGACCAGTGGGACAGGGCCAGGTTAGGCTGGGCGTGGCAGGACTGGAGAGTGGTGGGGGGTGGGGGGGAGAGAAGAAGAAGAATCTCTTCTTGTTGCTTCAGAAGAAGCCAGTCCTAGAGGCCTGCACTAGACTCTTCACCTCCAGGACTGTAAGGGAATGCGTGGACAGTGTAGGACTAGAGAGGATTGCAGAAATCCTTAATATCCTTAATGGCAGATGGTACCCTCGCTCCTACTGCACACAGCTCTCCTTTGAAAAACCTACTTGGGAAATTACTGTTAGGTTTTTGTTTTCTTTTATTCTCTCTTCTTTTCTTCCTTCCTTCCTTCCTTCCTTCCTTTCTTTCTTTCTTTCTTTCTTTCTTTCTTTCTTTCTTTCTTTCTTTTGTTTTTTTCAAGACAGGGTTTCTCTGTGTGAGGCTGGCCTAGAACTCACTTTGTAGACCAGGTTGGCTTCAAACTCAGAGATCCTTCTGCCTCTGCCGCCCGAGTGCTGGGATTAAAGGCATGTGCCACCATTGCCTGGCTACAGTTTTTGCAGTTTTTTCCCCTTTAGGAAACAGAAGGTGATAGAAACATGAGGTCTTATTTCTCATTAGAAAAGTTAACCTTCAGAGTTACTGAGAAAGTAAGGAGTTAAAAATAAGCATTTCCCTTCCTGTGCTGTAGAACTTTCCCTGGAGGTGAGTCCAGCCAAGACTCCTGGATTACTGACTGTGTTTTGATACAAGGGCTCCTGAGGGAGTTGTACCAGGCTCCTCATAATGTGATATAAACACTGAAGGTTCTCGGTCTTGATGGTGTTAGTCAAGTGCCAGGTTCAAACTTAGCCCATATTTCCCACATATGGAATGAGTCCAGGGTCTCTGGTCTGGTGGCAGTTTTATGAGCTCCCGTTGGTTCTCATGCTGTTGTGGTTCTGACCAGCAGGGGTACACAGAAGACACTGAACAACAGCAAGGCAAAGGGAGCTTCCCTGCCATGATCACCCCTGCCTACCAACGTGCCAAGGTGGCCAACCAGCTGGCCAGCCAGGTGAGAGTTCCCAAGCTCACGTGCTCCCTTGATGACGCTAACTTTTGACATGAATACAGCCAGCTCTGTGATTCAGGAAAACAATATGGAAGAAAAATTATAGGGTGTGGAAAAAGCCACGCTTTCCCAACGCTGTGTCCTCTGTACCTTGTTTGGGCCATGTTTACGAGATGTGAAAAGGAGAGAGTTACAGAGACCCTGTAACTTACCCAGTGGCTAAAGTATATGTTTCTCCAGGTTGCTTGTTTTTCTTAGAGAAGGTATGGGTTTACCTGGAGATTGGCACAGCTTGTGGGATAAAGGCTCAGGCTTTAGAGACAGGAACTTAGGATTTGAATCCTGACTCTCTTGAACATTTTCTATGCACCTCTTGTCAAATTATTTAGCCTCTCTGTTATTTGTGGTAAATAATAGTCCCACTGGATGTTCTTGTTGAAAGGGGTCACATGATGTGCCGGCTGAAGGGGTCACATGAGTTGCTATTTGGTGACATTTTAGAAGTGCCTGGTACTCTGTAAAGTTGGTACATCAGCAAAAATAATGTCTGTGGGTACAGACTTGGAACAGGTTCGTTTTAATTCTTCAAGATGTAGCTTCTAGAGAGAGGCGGGACAGGTTCTCACAGAGGCTTGAGGGAGGCGTGGCAGAACTTTGACTCAGTTTCTCCTTATCAGGTGCAATACAAGAGAGGCCATGATGAGCGAGTCTCCACGTTCACTCCGGTGGCAGACACTCCCGAGTTGCTAAGGGCCAAAGCTGGGGCACAGCTTCAAAATGACGTAAGAAATGATGCAGGAGGGCCAGGGAGATGCGTCAGTGGACATTTGACACACAAGCATCAGGACAAGAGTTTAGATTCTTCACAACCCTTACAAAAGCCAGACAAGTGTGCTGCCTTGCCTGCAGTCCCAGAGCTTGGAAGGCAGAGACAGCAGATCCCGGGACAAGCTGGCTAGCTAGACTAGCCAGGATTAGAGAATGTCGTGTTGATTGAGAGACCCTGCATCCATACATAAAGAGCAATCAAGGAATATGTCAAATATCAACTGTAGGCCTCTCTATGTAAGCACACACATATGGAAACGAGCCTACACTGTGTGTACTCCCCTTCATGTGAACATACATACACATGTACATGTGTACAGCACACACATACACACACCAATGATTCAGTCTAATGCATAATTATCCTTAAGTCCTCTCTTGTTTATCTGGAGGGGAGGGAAGGGAGAATGGGGGGAGAATCCCGGTCCTGCCCAGGTACCAGGAAGACGTTCCTGAGGTTGGTCAGAGGCTATAAGTCAGCCCTCACGGGACTTGCAAAAACTGTTTAAACAGAAGCCATTCCATGATATTTGAACCAAGCCAGGCGTATCAGATGCAGTTGAGAGAAACCTCTCCAGCCACTGCAGATCAGAGGAGATAACTTCTGAAGGGGCCACCACTTCCCTTTTCTCAGCCCACGAGTTCCACATTGTGCTAAGTCCACGAACCGAGTGTGGTTCTGAATGGTAGGTTGGAGCACAAACCCAGCTTCACAAACCCAGCATTGTGCTCAGAAGTGGTCTCCACCCGCCCTGGCTGAGATCTGAGATTGAGATGCCCCTTTCCTCTCCCAAACATGACATCAGCTCTTCAGAGAGAGACTTACTGCTTTGCCCAGCCCCATCCCTGACCCACACCAGGTGCAACCCAAGGATGTGCCAAACTCCACACTGTATGTCTTCAGGAGCCAGGCACCATGCTGGGTATTGGGAATGAACAGGCAGATAAGATGAGTGTGGCCCACCAAGCTGTAAGCGGTTCCGTACATTAAGAACTGTCCCAGGTGATAGGCAGGCCTCCAGAGCTCTCAGAGGACTCCCCTCTCAGATTTTCTAGGACAACCTCAGTAGGTCATTCAGTTGTTCTCTTTTTAATTTTCCAGGTGAGGTACATGGAAGCCGGTGGGCAGCAGAGAGGGAAAGGCAGTTTTCCTGCTATGATCACACCAGCCTATCAGATAGCCAAAAGGGCCACTGAGCTGGCCAGTGATGTAAGTGCCTGTGGTTGTGTTGTCTTGTTAAGGAGGAAACAGGAAGTTAACCTGGTTCTGGAAGTCCAACTTCCTGTCTGTTTTTATATATTCCTAAGAGACAAGAAGTACCTTTTCTTCATGGTTGTAAATCATTTCCCCCATGACAATAGCTTGCTACTTCTGTCTGTGGTGCTTTCTGTAGACCTAAGCAGAGATTGAGGACACCACAAAGCATTGGTCTTTACTTTTGTGGCTATTATATTGGGACTCATTGAGTTTTTTCTTATTCAAAACAGGTGAGGTACCATCAACAATATCATAGAGAAATGAAGGGAGTGGCCAGTCCTGTCGGAGCTGAAGGCATGATGACAAAGGACTCTGTAGACCGATGTGGCCAGGTACATGACACATCTGGGAGCTGGTCTTCTTCAAGGCCAGCTGTTTGTTCCCTAGAGCTGTGACAGCCATGGACATGTGATCAGGGTTTGGACTTGGTGCAGGCAATATACAGAGCTCAGTTCATCTGCTTAGGTAACAGACCCAAGTCCTTAAAGAAAAGAAAGTCTATGCTAATATGGTGGTTTGGCCAATAGGAAGACATTTCCATCTGTTCGTTGGAAAACTGTTACTAGGAATCCGATTTGGTGAGTTAGGTCATCACTGCGTGAGTACCGACAGAAATCAAATGTATGTCTTCAGGGGCTGGGCAGATAGTTCAGGGGGTAAGAGTGGTGGTGGTGTCAGAAGGAGGAGGATTTCAGTTCAAATCTCCACCACCCATGTTAAAAAAAAAGAAAGGAAAGGAAAGGAAAGGGTGGAAGGAAGGAAGGAAGGAAGGAAGGAAGGAAGGAAGGAAGGAAGGAAGGAAGGGAGAAAGGAAGGAAGGAAGGAAGGAAGGGAGAAAGGAAGGGGAAAAAAGCTGGGCCTTGGCATGTCTAACTATAACTTCAGTGCAGGGTAGAGAGGTGGGGATGGCTGGGGTTTACTGGCTGCCAGCCTAGCTCCAGTTTCAATGAAAGACCATGTTTCAAAGGAATTAGGTAGAGCCGGATAGAGCAGGATACTAGAAGTCCTCCTCTGGCCTCTGCACCCATGCACACCTGCATAGACATGTGCACATTCAGAACACACACACACTCACACACACACACACACACCCAATGCTGTATATCCTGAAAAATATTGAGTATTTATCAAAGTCACAGGAATGATTTTCTTTGGAAGTAAATATTTCACCTAGGTTGCTAGATAAAGTGGTGTATTCTAGAAAGCAGAAGCCTTGTTACCCATCCCATCTTTCAATGAGACTATATCAGGTCATGGAGTAGAAAGGTCAAGATAACACACTCAGTGTGACTTATCCTCACCCTCCTGTGTATTCTGTGGTATTAGAAAGTCATCATGACATAAAGGAACCACTATTCATTTGCAGTCACAGGTAAAAATTATTGGATGTATCTGAGTGGGAGTGAGTGTGCATTAATGTGTATCTGTGTGTGAGTGTAAGAGTGTATGTGTGAGTGTGTGTGTGAGTATAAGAGTGTATGTGTATGTGTGTGTGAGTGTGTGAGTGTGAGTGTATTAATGATACATTCAATGAGGTTAAGTGGTATTTTTCTTAGTTATTTGGCAGCATGCATGAACTATATAGCAAACCACAAAGAACTGATTTCTCCTCTTTAAGAAAACCAAGTCATCACAGGTGGGCATATGTCCACGTGACTCTTGGAATGTATGTGAAGATAGGTTTTGAACCTTTTGCAAAGTGTCTGCCTGAGCAAGAAATGCTCAATTTCGAATTTAAAAGTCAGTTTAATCAAATCATACAAGCAAACTACAGGCATTGTTGTATTAAACTCAGTGAGATATACTCTTACTTATCCCATTGTTTAGAAGACGCAGAAAAATGTCTATGAAGTTTTTTTTTAAAGCACACACACACACACACACACACACACACACACACATGCAAACACCACTTAGCAGGAGCTAAGTGTGATGTCTTATATCTGTAATCCTCCGACTTTGGAGGCCGAGCCTGGAAAACACAGTGAGTTCCAATCTAGTCTGAGCTACATAGTGAGATCTTGTCTCATCAAACAAACAAAACAGGGCAGAAAACTCTTGCTTTTATTTTTGGCAAAAATAAATAAATAAAAATCCAGTCTGTATTTTCACCATCTTCCCACTCCTAGTTCTAACACACACACAATTTCATTTGTGTTGTTCATCCAACTTGGAAAACCACAAAGCCCATTATCAAAGAATCTTAGAACGTTTCCTCACCACCCCCCCAAAAAAAACATATCCTTTTCACTGATTATGTTTGACTCAGAATATTCAGGCAGCCAAGCAGAAAAGAGGGCTCAAATAAATCAATTTTCATTTTGGGGCGAGGGTCAAAAGGAAACCTGGACAGAGTTTGTCCTGTAGCTGAAATGTCATATGGTAGTGTTCTAGTAGGTCCTGGTCATTACAGCATGTCGACTGCAATGTCCAGTCTTGATGCTAACACACTCAAGAATCAAGGTGGGTGTTGGATGGCACCATCAGCAGCTGTGGAGGAAGCTCAGTCTACTGTGGCATCTTGCTGTTTGACTTAGCGTGATTTGTCAGGGCATGGGTAGGATGGAGTTAGAGGCAGGCAGGTAGGTAAACATTAAATATCTGTAGTGCCTTAAATAGCACACAGCTCATTCTTGCTAATGACTACACCCATGAAAAATCTAGACTATGCAAATTTGTTATTCATAACCGAGCAATTCCCCAATAGAGGTCAGTACCTTACAAAACACACACACACACACACACACACACACACACACACACACACATTTTAAAATGAAGCTACCAAAACCAAACAACAAACATAGATTGTTTCCCTCCTCCGAACTTACCTTTCTTTTTTCCACTTATATTTGACTCAAACATTCTGGCAGCCAAGCAAAGACAGAGGGAGGGCTCAAGCTAACTGATTTTCATTTTGGTGGTTAAAAAAGAGGCCTGGCTACTTAGATTTGATCTACGTATTTTACTTAAGGAGATGTATTTGCTAGAGTCTATCATGGGTCTCTTGAAGGTAGGCTCTCATCTCAGAGGAGGCCCCAGGAGAGTGCTGTGATCCTGGGGTTCCGAAGACTGTCTCCTGCCCAGGGCAGAGTGCAGATGAAGAAGCAGCTGACTCGGCCCAGGGCAGTTCTGGGATGAAGGACTCTGGACTTCCAAGAGAAGGTGCAACTGTCTCTATTTACCGTGGTCCTTCTCATTCATGAGATGCTCGTTTTGTGAAAAAAAAAAAAAAAGATTTTCTTTATGGGAGTTGAAGAGTGATGTTGGAGAAGGAAGGGAAAAATTAAAATGAGAATGATAATTCTCATCTTTCAAGACATATCTACCCCTTAAAGAGACTGATAGCAACACGAAGTTTCTCTTCACAAAGTCGCAAAAAGTTTTATTCTATCTGATACCTGGTTACACAACACACTTTGCTAACGGAGAGCAGTATCAGAGATGTCTAATGCCCTTCTGCATACATCTGCCATTGTGTCTAAGCAAAGTAACATTTGAGACTAGTGGACCCTTCCCTGGCATGAGTTCACATGTGTATTCAAAAACAGCATGAGAGTGGGAGAGTTTCTTGGTTTATCTGACATTGTGGTGATTGATGAGGAGGAGAAAGTTGATCATGACAGGTGTATGTTTGTATGCATGTATGTATGTATGCATGCATAATACTATTGTATATATGATATAGTATGTATATGCATGTATGCATGTGTGTATGCATAATATAGTATATGTATGTATGCATGTTTGTGTGCATGTATGCATGCAAGCATGTATGATATAGTTTATGCATGTACACATGTGTATCTGTGTGCATGCATGTATGATATAGTGTATGCATGCATGTATGATATAGTTTATGTATATATGCATGCACATATGCATGCATGCATGTATGTCTGTGTGCATGTATGTATAATATAGTGTATGTATCTATGCATGCATGCATGTATGCTATAGTGTATGTATGATGCAGTATATGCATGTATGTATATATGTATGCATGTATGTATGATGTATGTATGTATATATGTATGATGTATGTATGTATGTATGTATGTATACATGTGTACATGTATGTATGTATGTATGATATAGTGGTCCAGGCTGCAAGTTCTAGTATCTTATTCACCACATGTACATCTCTGGCAGTCAGTGGAATGTCTAGCTCTTCTGTGATCAGTCTCTGGGACTATCACTGCTGACCCCACCCATGCCAGGAAGGACACATTACTGATCAAAATTTTCGATTGGCTCATCAGGTTTACTCAGAAGAGTGTGATGAACCTAAGGGAAAGGGCAGCTTCCCGGCCATGATCACCCCAGCTTATCAGAACGCCAAGAAGGCCAATGAACTTGTTAGTGATGTAAGTACTGGCAGAGCCACCAAGGTGTGGATGATGGGATGCTGACAGCCACACTTGCTGAAAGCCACGCGCAGACACATCTCCTAGAGCCAAGCAAAAGCAGACTGCTAGCCCAGCCTCTGGTCCAAACTCAGAGTGTCTTATTGAACTGTTCATAGACTTTGATTGTGTTATCTGTTTGTATTATGGAAATGCAGTTGGACAAACTCTACTGCTCATGTAGACCATTTGCAAAACGTACAAGCGCTGGTGCCGGTAGATCAGCTGGGATGAGGTGAGCCTTTGCCAAAACACCAGTGTGAAATTGAAGGGGAAAGCTCACTGAAGGAAGCCATGTATTATCAAATTGGGTGTGACCCAGCGAGTGATACGTGGTTTTTATTTAAAGAATGTTAGACAGCTGCCAGTAGGTCCTTGAGAGACGGGTTATAATTAAACTTGGGAGAGTGTAGTGCTCACTGCAATTCTTAACATGCCGGCTTGGACTCGGTCCCTAGCATTCATTCCACACTAAGCCCTTCTTTCTGCCACTGTTGAGAATCTAGGAACCTGGAACAGCGCCCCCTGTGCCCTGAGATGGGAAATGCAAGACATTACTCCTTCCTCTGAGACACTGCAGAAATGGTGTTGAAATTTAGGGCAGAAGGTGGTTAGATTTTATTCTCTTTGCCATGGTAGCCTGAAGTACCTGTCTCCTTCCTCCAGTCAGTGTTGAAGTGCAAAGATTGAGAAGTGTGTGGACAGAGCCAGGAAAGGTTTTAGCACAAAGAGAATCAAGTGGTTTCTAGCTTTACTAAGAGGTTTCAGAAAGCCCATAGGAACTTTCCTTCCTTTAGCGAATCCTACTGAGTTAATGTTAACGTGGCAACCACAACTCCAGACTCCCTTGTGTCCTTCTTTCAGATAAAATACAGGCAGGACTTCCACAAGATGAAAGGTGCGGCACACTTTCACTCCCTTTCGGCCCAGGACAACTTGGTTCTCAAGCGAGCTCAGAGTGTGAGCAAGCTTGTGAGTGAGGTGAGTATTGGGAGAGCCGTACTTCTGTACTGCCCCCCTCTTCTCTCAGACAGTGACTGCAGTGGCCTTGTTTAAAATTAATGCAGCTTGTTGTGACACACATCTATAACCATACACACACAGACACACACACACAAAAATAACTTGACAGGTAGGGCAGGAGGATCAGGAATTGGAGGCCACTCTAGGCTACATAGTGAGTTGGAGGCCTGCTTGTGCTACATGGAATCCTGGCTCAAAACGCATAAACAAAATGGAACCACGCAGACTATCCTCATCTGGCCAGTTTCCAAACAATGCACCAAATACCAAAAAAAAAAAAAAGAAAAAGAAAAAAAAAAGAAAAAAGAAATCTTTTCCTGTTGGCTCAAAACTTTCTTACTAGATATTCAGAAGTGCCAGTCAACAGATTTATAGTTGTTAGAAAGAGCACTAGAGGATGCAACTTTTAGAGATTTGTTTTTATCTTTAATCCTGTATGTGGGTTCGAATGTGCATGCATGTATGTGTGTGTGCATGTGTGTGTGTGTGTGTGTCTGTGTCTGTGTGTGTGCACATGTGAGTGCAGGTGCTCTCTGAGGCCAGAAGAGGGCACCATATCCCACTAGAGCTAGAGTTATAGGCAGTTATGAGCTGATCAACTCAGGAACCAAACTCAGGTCCTCTGGAAGAGCTGCAAGCATTCTTCACCTCTGAGACATCCCTCTGGCCCCTGCACTCCAAACCTTGAGGCCATAAATTGTTACATTAGTGTGGAATCAAGGTCTAGACTATCTTAAATGCCATATTTCCCTTATCACTGGAATCAGGGTTCAGAGAAGCTGTGTCTACCACACAAGTTCCTCTTTCTCTTCCAGGCTGGCCTAGCTGCTGGAGGGTGCACATTGTTTAAACCACCCCAAGCTTAAGCCTTTCTGAACCAGGACATGTTGGCAAGGACATATGTCCCATAGCTCCCTTGAGCTCTAGTGTCCCTTCATAGTGGCTCCTGTCATTTGCTCTGCTGTTCAGTACTCAAAGACCTTGGAGTGGTTGCTCTGACAACAGGAAGAATTTGTGGCTATGAAAAAAATGCTCTCTGCTGAGATGTAAATACCCTAGAATGTTCTGTTACTTCTAATGGTCAGGCCTTAATCCCAAACTGAGCTGATCAGTGACCCTCTGATTTTGAAATGCTCGGAATCATACTTTCCTGAGTCTCATCAAGAGCCCTGGACACTTTGAGGTTAGTAAGTTCAATACTGGGGGCTTAGACTTGCATTTTGATACAAGTTCTAGATGATTCCAGTACTCTAGAGCAGATGTCAGCACACTGCGGCCTTAGTGTCAAATCTAGTTCACAGCCCAAATCCAGCTCAGGGCCTTTTAAAAATAAAAAGTTGTGTTTGGGACCCAGCACGTTGTCTCCTGATGTGTTCACAGAGAGACACGCATGTGGATCTACAGTGGGAGGAGTTTCTTAGGTGGACTTGCCTATGTAGAGGGCTCTCAGAAGAAACAGGACATGGCTAGAAGTCTGGATGTCACATCAACACCCAAGACATTTTACCCCAAGTGAACCCATGCTATTTCTAAAATAGTGGTTCTTTTTTTGCCACCATTATTATTACTTGAATTATTGTTATTATTTGAAGCTGTGGGGCAAACCCAGAGACTCATGCTGGGGAGATTCTGTCATGAGTTACACCCTAACCCCTGTCTTACAGTTCTTGATCTGTGTGAAGCATTGGAATACCTGTTATTGAGAAGGACTGTGTATTTGTAATTTTCAGGATGAAATAACTTGATTTATTATTTATTATTACAAAGGAAAGCACCATACACTTCCAGTATTCTCTGCCTACTTTAAGTCTTGGGTTAAAAGTTTCATAAAATTTCTCTAGGTGTTTCTCAGCCATTCGAGTTTCCTCAGTTGAGGATTCTCTGTTTAGCTCTGTTCCCCATTATTTTAATAGGGTTATTTGG
The DNA here is from genome assembly GCF_004785775.1 of Grammomys surdaster. Lineage (NCBI taxonomy): Eukaryota > Metazoa > Chordata > Mammalia > Rodentia > Muridae > Grammomys > Grammomys surdaster. Next base: position 15,730,192 of record NW_021604568.1, on the reverse strand, counting down.
TTCTCTGGAGTCTAACTTCTTGAGTTCTTTGTATATATTGGATATGAGCCCTCTATCGGATGTAGGATTGGTAAAGATCTTTTCCCAATCTGTTGGTTGCTGTTTTGTCCTATTGACAGTGTCCTTTGCCTTACAGAAGCTTTGCAATTTTATGAGGTCTCATTTGTTGATTCTTGATTTTAGAGTACAAGCTGTTGGTGTTCTGTTCAGGAAATTTTCCCCTGTGCTCATGTGTTCAAGGCTCTTCCCCACTTTCTCTTCTATTAGATACAGTGTATCTGGTTTTATGTGGAGGTCCTTGATCCACTTGGACTTGAGCTTTGTACAAGGAGATAAGAATGGATCAATTTGTATTTTTCTACATGTTGTCCTCCAGTTGAATCAGCACCATTTGTTGAAAATGCTGTCTTCCCCCACCCCCTCCACTGGATGGTTCTAGCTCCTTTTTCAAAGATCAAGTGACCATAGGTGTGTGGGTTCATCTCTGGGTCTTCAATTCTATTCTATTGATCTACCTGCCTGTTACTGTATCAATATTATGCAGTTTTTATACTCTGTAGTATAGTTTGAGGTCAGGGATGGTGATTCCCTGAGAAAGTTCTTAAGAATTGAGTTGGAATTTTGATGTGGATTGCATTGAATCTGTAGATTGCTTTCAGCAAGATGGACATTTTTACTGTATTAATCCTACCAATCCATGAGCATGGGAGATCTTTCCATCTTCTGAGGTCTTCTTCGATTTCTTTCTTCAGAGACTTGAAGTTCTTGTTGTACAGATCTTTTACTTGTTTGGTTAGAGTCACACCAAGATATTTTATATTGTTTGTGAATATTGTTTAGGGTGTTGTTTCCCTAATTTTTTTCTCAGCCTGTTTATCCTTTGAGTAGAGGAAGGCTACTGACTTGTTTGAGCTAATTTTATATTCAGCCACTTTGCTGAAGTTGTTTATCAGATTTAGGAGTTCTCCAGTGGAATTTTTCGGGTCACTTAGGTATACTATCATATCATCTGCAAATAGCTATATTTTGACTTCTTCCTTTCCAATTTGTATCCCTTTGACCTCCTTTTGTTGTCTAATTGCTCTAGCTAGAACGTCAAGTACTATATTGAGCAGATAGGGAGAGAGTGGGCAGTCTTGTTTTGTCCCTGGATGCCAGGAAGTGCTTGCTGACAGGAGCCTGATATTGCTGTCTCCTGAGAGGCTCTGCCAGAGCCTGACAAATACAGAGGCGGATGCTTGCAGCCAACCATTGGATTGAGGGAGGACCATTGGGTCCCTGATGGAGGAGTTGGAGAAGGAACTGAAGGAGCTGAGGGGTTTTGCAGCCCCGTGGGGGGAGCAATAGCATCAACCAGCCAGACCCCCCCCAGAGCTCCCAGGAACTGGACCACCAACCAAAGAATACAGGTGGAGGGACTCATGGCTCCGGCCTCATATGTGACAGAGGATGGCCTTGTTGGACATCAGTGGGAGGAGAGGCCCTTGGGCCTGAGGGTGTTCCATGTCCCAGGGTAGAGAAATGCCAGGGCGGGAAGACAGGAGTAGTTGGGTGAGTGGGAGAGCACCCTCATAGAGGCAGGGGGAGGGGGGATGAGATAGGGGCTTTCTGAAGGGAAGACCTGGAAAGGGGAGAACAATTGAAATGTAAATAAAGAAAATATCCAATAAAAAAAAAGTTTTGTAAAAAAATATTCCAGTCAGACCTTGGGGATGTTTTCAAGAATTGCTTCAGGGGTGGTTCTGTTAAGCACCTGGTGTTTGGCGTTCCAAGGTGGAGTACAAGAAAGGTCTGGAGAACAGTAAAGGTCACAGTATCAACTACTGTGAGACACCCCAGTTCAGGAATGTGAGCAAGATCTCAAAATTCACCAGCGATGTGAGTTATACATAAGCATGTTTTGTGAGTTGAACTTCTGCGTCTCCTGAGGGATGACCTTTGTGACCATATCCTTGTGTCTCAGAGAAGCATGGCCTCTCAGGTGCACGGTACATTGAGTTTCATTAGGACTGTCTTCTGGGATTAGTCTGTTTATTATCAAATGATGTCACAGCCCCAGTGTTCCCTGCTTGTCCATATGTGACCGAGTTCTCAAGGTGGAACTGTGTTTGTATGTTCTATCTGTGTGGCTCAGCAGCTGCTCCTGGTGCTGAATGCTGGCATGGTCACCTGACTGAGCATGCAGCGTCTCTTCTGTGACTTCATGCTTCTGAGTTAATACATGACCTCACTTAACGTAGTCAGCTGAAGAGCCAGATAAGGTTCCCCCATTTTTACATATGACCAGATAGATATATGCTGGAGTATCATTTACAAATTTTGTGTATTCTCAGAGAAGGTTTGAAGATATATTCATTCCATTTTGTTTTTTCTCTTATTTGCTAAGCAGCATTTAGGACAGGACTCATTTTCCCATTGGTTGCCACAGTGATCAATTTTTACATCATAAAATTTGACAGAGATCAGATCCCATTCTTCTTGTATAATATCCACTGGGGATTGGTTCAAGACCTCTCGGTAGGCACTACAATCCTCAGATACCAAGTCCCTTACAGAAGAATGGTGTAGTGATGGAGCTTAGCGTCCACATGGACTTCAGGTCTCTCCAGAGTGTTTATAATACCTGATACATCAAAAGTGCTAAGTGAATAGCAATGCTGAATTTTTAAAGGAAAATCACTAAGAGAAAAGCCCACGCATGTTTCCTACAGATACGATCGCTTTTTTAAACATCTTCCGTCTATGTCTGGTGCATCCACAGATGTAGATGCTAGTGGATGTAGAGGGCTGACTGCATTTAGACAGAGAAGCAAGAGCTTGTAATGACTTGGCTTGTGGATCAAGACCACACAACCAGGGCTTGTCTATTGGTTGTCCACTGCCAGCTCCACACTTTCACAGTGAATTTCCATACCAAAAAGTCTGGTAAATTTAAAAGCAAACATGTAAAAATAAAAAACCACATGCAGTCTGCCTCGGCACTCGCCACCACAGTCTGCCATGGTGCTCCCTACGACAGTCTGCCATGGTGCTCCCTACGACAGTCTGCCATGGTGCTCCCCACGACGGTCTGCCTTGGTGCTCCCCACGATGGTCTGCTTCGCTGCTCCCCACGACATGTACCTCTGTGTGCTTGTCTGCCTGTCTTTTCTCAAGTTCTCGTGCTCTTTGGAAATTTAAATTGTTTAAAAACAAGTTGTTTTTTTCTCCCAATAGTGCAATCATGCTTATATTTAAACTTAGACTGTTAAGATAAGTGGTTTACCTTCATCTAGTTGGGAACTTTTCATCAAAAGTTTAATGTTTCCTCATAGAATAAATACAAAGAAAACTATCAGACCCAGCTGAGAGGCCACTATGACGGAGTCGGCATGGACAGACGCATGCTCCACGCTCTCAAAGTTGGCAGCCTGGCCAGCAATGTGAGTGCTGTTTGAGGGACAGTGGGAATCAGCAGGTTGGGGTGTGAAGATCGTGACCAATTACTTTTAAACCCTCCTTTTATAATGTGTATGTTTCTATTTGTAAAAACAGAACCCCCCGCCCACAGATCTTTAAATGTTGACAAATATAAAGAATTACAAAAGCCTTTGAAACTTTCAGAGGCCTAGCCAGTGTCAGTTAGTGCACGTTGACTCGAAGGGTCTGTTATCATTGATTCAGTGTAATATAATGCTCCACTTCTGAAAGATACGGTAAAATAGACCAGTGCGAGTCCTGCTAGAAATACTGTGGGATTTCAAAGCTTTTATGAATGGGAGATGATTACTTAGGGGTGACTTTGCTTTTCATTGAAGATACGCTGTGGTCATGCAATAGTCAGAGTAATGGCGTAATCAGACATCAGGGGACAGCATGGAAACTAACTCATAGATATGAAAAGACTCTATTTTAAACCCTGGAGATAATGAGTACTTACAGAAGACCTATTTCACACTCAAAACATACAAATGTTGAATGTCCTCTCCCCGAGGACACCGATGTTGAATGCTATAAAAGTAACTAAGCTACTCTGAAGTTCTTGAGTTTTCATTGTCTTTAAGTTTGCTCAGAAGCACCTTCATCGAATACCTGTGTGTAACTGCTCGTTTAAAACAAAAACAAGAGCCTTATGATTAAAAAGAAAGATTAAATAAACGTACTACAGATGGAAGTTGACTGATTTTGAACTAATTAAGAGTAATTCAAACTCATTAAAGGCAAAATGTGAACACGATGTAATTCTCTTTTGAGGTGATAAAAGCGAATTAATTTGTTTCTAATTATTTAGAACTATTTATGACATTCAAATAGGGGTTGGGGGAAGCAGGCACTGATTCCTCTCTTCTTTGGGTTTCAGGTTGCCTACAAGGCTGATTATAAACATGACATTGTGGATTACAACTACCCGGCCACTGCCACGCCCTTCTACCAAACAGCGATGAAACTGGTTCCCCTGAAGGATGTGAGTCCCCACTAGCCTTCATTCTGTGGCTTGCTGTGGAGCAAGCTTTAGGCAGAAAGATGGGAAGAAGAACATCTCATCAATATACAGGAGATCAAGGGGCTAGGAATGGGGCCTGTCCTTCCTCTGGGAAGTCCAGGCATGCACAACTAAAAACTCACTCTCTAGGTAAAATTTGGATGATTCTGCTCTTATCTTGAAATGAGAATCCAAAAGTTCAAATTCTCTCAGAATTTGGATCGCTACAACTCTGCCGGACACATTTACAATAATTATTCCAGAGCAATGATGACCTTTAAAAAAATTAGAACTTAGTATGTTAAAGATAAAGTAGGCATGTATTAAGAGCAAATGGTAATATTAACCTTTTACTCAGGAGGCATGTTGACAAATGTAGATTAGACAGACAGACAGACAGACAGACAGACAGATAGAAGAATAGCTAGATCTTTTACGTATTACAGGAGTAAGCCTATGTATGGCTTGACATCCCAAACAGAATAATACAATTAATTAAATCTATTTTTTGTATGGCAATAATAATTTTATTATGTGTTCAGTAATTAAAACTTAAAAAAATACAGAAAAAAGCATAAAGAAAAAGATAAAGTAATTCACTTGTTTAAAAATGAGCTGACCTTACAGTTAGCCAGTGAAGGCAGTCTTTAGTCTACTAATTACTTAACAGATTAAGTAATTCCGCATGTGCTCACTGACTCCCCAAGGTGCTTTTCACCAGCTCCCATGGACTCAGCACAACACCAGTGACCAGCTGGGTTTTCCTGCTGCTAGATAGGACTTCACTGCGCTCCCTCTTTTTTGCCGAGAGTAGATGTGGTGGGATTGGTTGTGCTGGGTCTGAAACAGAGCCTAGACTACTAAGGAGTGAGAGCTGGTAAATGATAGCTTATTGCGTGAACGGGGCTTTGCAAAGGTGAGTGAAGCAGGCAACGAGACCTAGAAGGACAGAAGGAACCAAGCTTTGTTCTTCTCTTTCCCAAGGAGTTTTGTTAGGTTGACTCTCTTGTATTTAAACGAAACCAAAACATCTTTATTTTTTGCCCCAAATACTTCATAGGCTACTTAGCAATTAAAAGTAAAATCGTGAGTTGCGTATTTACAATTGGCATCTAGAGACCAAGCCTAGTAATTAGCATAAATAAAACGAGATAGCTATAGCTTTGTATTTCCATTGTAACATCCTCCTCTGCTACAGGTGTGTGTGTGTAGGACTCTCCATCAACGTCTATGCCTGAAACAATGTTGCTAGCTCAGGATTAAACTGGACTGGAATAGACATTGGGTTTAGAGGTAGCATTTAAGCTGGCAGCACGTGAGCCATGCCCAGGCTCCTTGTTTGCTTGTGCCTGTGAGGAAGGAAAATCAAAATCAAAAGGGCTGCTATGTCTTGTGTAGCAGAAATTGGCCGGGACTGAGTCAGGGCTGATCTACAAGTGCCTCTTTCCTTCCTTCCTCTTACTGTCTTGGCTCTGGTATGTGTCTGAGCAAATTACTCCTAATGTAGATTATTAGCACTCAGGAAGTGGGAAAGCCATTCCTTTTTCAGGAGAGTTAGTAGTCTTGCCATCTGGTAGCCTTAAAGGTGGTAAAATAGCCATGAAATTAAATATAGCATGGGTCCTTAATTAGAGGGCATTCCTGTAGATAGATGGCTTTTTATAAACACTAATGGAATTAAAATGGGGCTCTATCTTTAGCATAGAAGCTTTCAGAATGTAGAGCGAAGCCGTGGCCAAACGTTTGTGAAATTAATCATGGAGGCTGTTAATTATGTCCTGCAGAGAAAAGTAATTGTGCCCAGTGTGACATATTTAGTGCAGAACTATCAGGAAGGAATGTGCTATTTTAAAAATACAGTTTTTGTGTGTGACATTTTATCATGCCTAGTTCTGAATCCTAATAAGACTCTATTATGAGTTGATAATTTTCCCTCTGAATTAATGCATTAGACAGTCACAGCACTCTAATCTCATTAGCGGTTGACATTGAAATGACTTTATATCTCCAGTTTTCCCTATATACTCCGGATGTACAAAAAGTTTTTTTTCTCCTTGAATTATTAATGAAAAAGCAGCAAAGTGATGTCTTCCAAATCTAACAGAGCAGCCAGCTCTGTGCCCGAAGTGTTGGGGTGTCCATATGTGCTGCTTTAGAGACAAATGTATCTGTCATTTGTTTGCTGGTGGGAAAGATTTCCTGATCTCAATCTACAAATCAGAGGGGTTCTCCATGGTGAATCCCATTCATCCATCTATAGGTAATTGTCGTGAGCACTCCAGGCAAACTGGGCTTACAGAGCACAGACTCAAGGGCGCAGCCTGAGGACCACTCTCCGGTTTGTCTGGGATGCCGTTCACAGCTCTCACCCCTCACTAGCTGAGCAGCTTCCATTAGTTCTCCGTGCTTCCCTTTCCACGTCTCAAGGTTGGGGTTATCGCAGGACGGCTAGGGGAGTGAATGAGTTAGGATGTATGGAGCACTTGGAGGCACGAGACGTGCCAGCAAGTGCCCTGTGTTGGTTAGAATTGCTACCGTAGGATACTGAGTGGAGGGAAGAGCTGGAATGAATAAGCTGGAAGCCAGCACATCCAAGGTGGCCCTCAGGTTTATTTCTGGAGTGAGTTTATGAATGATTTGGCATCCCGTGCATACCAGTGGCTTTTAAAAATACAGACTTACTTGCCAGCTCTTAAAATGTCAGAGGACGTGGAGCAGGCACATGCTGGGTGTTTGTGGTTGGCATGGCTGCATCTTGCCCAGAAGATGTCAATTGCAGCCTATCTTCCTGTCTTCTGGCATTTGTGTTCTTTCGGTTACCTTTTCTGCAGAGCTCCCGGAGCCTTGAAGGAGATGGTATGTATGTCTCATTTACAGTGAGCACACATTCATTGCTTAGCAGCTTGTGCATTCGAAACTCTCTGCACTTATTACCCTTTGCTGGGGGAGAGAAGCTCCCCTGATTTAGGCAGAGGATAGCATTATCTGTGGGTGTAACCCTACATACTTAGAAGTCAACTTGATATGATGTCAATTTGGATAAACTGCATTCAGTCCTCACCCTGGGGCCTATGATCTCGAGACTTCACCGTGGATCTTTTTAACCCTGTTTACAGGAATGGATTCCCTCAAATCCGAGCATAGAGTTGCACAATAATAGGCCTAGCAAAAGTCAGGCATGAAGGAAGATGGTTTCAGGGTGGTAGGTGGTGGTCTATCTCTCTCCGTCGAACTACTTGCTACTGATAGATTCAGGGAAACAGTGAGGATCGTTGCCCTCAGTTGTGTATCCACTGGAGACCACATAGGAGCCAACTGATAGTGCCGACTGATGCTTCCAGGTGACGCTGGTTAAACTAAGTGGGTCATAAAATAAAAGAAAAATCGTGAATTTGGGAAAGGGTCTGCTGAGGATAGAGTTGGAAGGATTGGTGGGTGTGGGAGGGAGAGGTGGGGGGGGTGAGGGTAAGAGAGGGACTGGAACACGGTATTATACACAAGCACAGAATAGTCAGGTAGCAAAAATGGTCTGTAAAAGGAAACGTTTAAGACCAAATTTATAAAGTTCTCTGTCTTGGAGTTGCGTCTTTAGAAGTGACAAAAACCGCTATGGAAAAATTTAAAGACTGAGAAATTCTGCAAGAAACGGTCATGTTAAAGCTTGCTCAAACCAGGATTTTATAGATCTGTTTTTAAACTTGTCAGCGACAGTGTGTATACATTTTCTTTAAAGATGCTTTAAAACATGTATGCGTCATGGGCGAATAAACTGAGCGAATGAACACATGCATCGGCTCAGAGAATGGCAGTGGTTTATACAAGAACGTGGATTTATAGCTTCTCGATAACTACTGGAAGGCAGGGCCACTGTGTTCTGACTCACGAGGCCATGTGAGCGGCCCCAGCAGAGACAGCAGTGGGTAGTAAGACGGAAGCGATATACTCTGGCATCCTGGATGGGTTTGCTGGACTTAGGGAGCAGGAGATGGGGGAGGCACTTTCTAGGGAGCTTCCACTATCAGCATGGAGCACATAGGCAGCAGGCATGAGGTAGGCATCTGGAACGTGGGTGGGCAGGGCTATGTCTAATTTTGCTTGTTCTGTGCAGACTCCATGTCTGTTGAAAGACCAAATGAATGACATAAGAGGGCGTGACCAGACAGGTTGAAAGGAAGAGCAGGAAGGAGTTTACTTCTTAATCTTTTCCTTGGGTTGTAGGAAAGTGAACTTGTGAAGGGGGCCGTTGGTCAGTCATAGCATGTTGGCCAGTCATGACATCACCGCTTTGCTTTCAGCCCCTGAGTAGGATTCAGGGCTTCTTCTCACGCAGCTCATCTCAGGTTCCTCCCCTGTTGCGGGCCCTCAGGCCTTGACGTCTGTTTTCAGGTTCCCTTCCTCCCACTCTGATTCACGGTCAGGTGCATGTAGGGAAAATGCGCAGGCTGGATGAAAGCATTTCTGTGTGCAAATGGCTGGCGACACTTTACTCCTTCAAAAATAATCTGCAGTTTCAAACATGAAATCTAGCAGCCCCAGATATGTGGAGGTAGGAAAGCTAGTAGGTTGACGACCCTGGCTCTTCCTCTTCCAGGAAGACGCTGAAATATGGCAGTCTCTTTGGGGTCTTGGGAAGGTGCGAGAGAGGGCCCAGCAGCGACTGGTGCACAAGCGTGTGAGCATGGGCACATTAGGGCAGTGCTTCAAGAGCCACTGGTGCTTCTTGATATCTCGCTCAGATACACATATAAGGGCCAGGGCATCGCTCTGGGAGAAAGCTTACCCAGAGGGCACAAGGCCCTGGGTTTATCCCCGGCATGGCAAGGGAATAACAGATAGTATAAGTATTATACTGGTTGGACTTTTGTCTCTTCTTTATTCTCCACCACACTCTCTTTTCATCACTTTTACGAAGATTTAGACATACTAAAAAAATACGTTATATATGCATATATACATATATCTTGAATTTTTGTCAAGATGCATCTCATTCTTGATTATTTGTACATGCCTGAATGAGGGCATGTGTCCTGAGTGCCAGTATCTAGGGAGGCCATGGGCATCGGATGCCCCCAGGGGCCACGGGTATTGGATGCTCCAGAGCCAGAGTTATTGCCCTTTGTGAAACACTTGACGCGGGTGTTGGAGACTAAACTCTGGTCCCCTGCAAGGCCTGTGGATGCCTTTACCACTGAACCATCTCTCCAGCCTCTCGATGGTTTTATAAAATGACCCTGTGCCCGTTTTCACTGGCAGTGAGCCTCGCGATGGGATTACTGGGACAGAGGTTTGGTGTATGTTCTCAAATGTGTTCCAGATTCCAAGCACTGCTAGCAAAGTCTCTACAGTTCCCATGGCTACCTTGTGCTTGCCGGCATGTACCGTTACCAGTGACTTTCCTTCTCTCTCTGTGGGAGGGGAGGGCATTGCTGTGATTGGCAATGTGAAGGCAGGGTGTTTCTTGTGTCCACTGCGGAGCGAGCTGGTCTCTGCTATGTATTGCTTCTCCGTGTTATCCAGCCCTCCACAAACAGACCGCTTTTTGGTCTGTGGGCTTGGCATGTCCCTTGGTATTCAGGAGTTTCTCTACTTTATCTAATTCTCCGAGAGTCACTTCAGCTGTGTAAGGGAGCCACACATATCCCAGAGATGACGGCGAATGACGTTTCCTGTGTCCGTTTTTTTGCCCAGGTCAACTACAGGCAGAACATCGACAGATTGAAGTTCAGCTCGGTGACAAACACACCACAGATTGTTCAAGCTAAAATCAACGCCCAGCAGCTGAGCCACGTACGTAGCACACCCCTGCCCAGCTGGGAATTCTGCAATTGCTATGAGGCCTCTGGACAGCCGACCCCCAAAAGTTTTACTTTTACTAATGCTGGAATGTGTGATTATACCCAAGAAATGGTGCCCTTCCTTTCAGTCTATTGTGGAAGATGTCAGCATATGCAAAAGCAGAGCATAGTGAAGCCCTGAGTAATAGTAACTATCACCTCACAGCCCGCCCTGCCACACGTGTACACCTTCCGACCCTCCCCCTTCTCTATTATTTTGAAGAAAATCCAAGATACTATCTAGCTTCATCTGTAAATATTTTAGTATGAATCTCTAAAAAGTAAAAAGAATGAAATGTGTTTTTACAATTTTGATACCACACACCAAAAAAAACCTAAAAATAATCCCAACTTTCTGCAATGCCCATGGCCCACGGTTAAGTTTTGAGTGACAGTCCTCACAGGTGACATTGTCGTCTTACGCATGTGTTTAGCTCTTTTGTGCTTATGTGATTCAAGATGTGCATTTTATAACTGCACATAGTCAAAATGACTTCTAGTAATACTGAACTTTATGATTCCTGGCGAGTATCTAGCATATAGTATCTAGTATATAGCAAAGCATTCAGCGCCGTAGCAGCTTAAAGGTATCTTGCAAACTCAGAGACTTGGATGATGTACCCGTGAGCTGTTTCATTTTTCATTTGACATTTTCAATCTGTTAACTTAAAACTTTTCCCCAAGTTACAGGTTTTCTTGTAAAAGGCCTTTCCCAGGGACTCCCTCTCTGCAACAGGAATCAGAGGGGTGTGGGAAACAGAATAGTCTCCTCAGGGCTCTCCTCCTGTCGCACAGAAACCTTGCAGACCTATTTTAAATCGAACAGGTGAATTACAGAGCTGACTATGAGAGAAATAAGCTGAACTACACACTGCCCCAGGATGCTCCTCAGCTGCTGAAGGCCAAGACCAACGCAGAACTGTTCAGTGAGGTAAGAGCCAGCTGAGGAGAGCTTGGCGTGAATGTGGAAAGAAGTGGTCAAAAGAGCAGGCCCTACTTGCCTGCCAAGGAAGAGTCTTCTAGGGTGTTCATCACAGTGGGATTTAGAGTTTTGACACAGTCCCTGGGCATGAATTGTTCATAGCAGGGCAACTCCTGTATGGACATACACACGTGGTATATGAACACACAGACATAGGCATGGTATGTGAACGCACAGCTTTGTCATCACCATCACCATCATCCTGGTGACTGACTGGTGACTTGTGTGTGGAGAGATTTTTTTTAAGTTTCAAGATTAATCGTGATCCGATCAACAAAGACACAAGGAGTCACAGGGTAGACTGTGACTAGGCCGCTAGCCTAGGTGGGAGTTACAGGGCAGGAAAATCAGTACAAATTGTACAAATCTGTACAATTGTACAAATTGTTTTGTACAAGACTGCTTGCTCTGTGTTGAGGCGTAGGATATGGTGACATAAATATGACGTGTTATGGGGCACAGCATGGCATTAATGTACCTTCCAGTGTTTGTTGTCATGGGTTTTGATATGAGACAGACCCGGATTCAGAAGTCATGCTGGACTCTGTATGGCCCTAGCAAATACCTTCAATTTGCTGAGCCTGGGCTTGTGCGAAGGTTTGTAGTTAGTGTCTACACCGCATTTAGGATGGGACCACACACAGTGGCTGTTAAAGGCAGCATCAGTCCCTTGCCTCTTGGCAGTACCACACCACTTTGGGATTTGGCTTCCTGCTCCACACCCAACTTACACTTCCAGCAGCCTGGAGAATGATAATATGTATTTTGCAAATGGTCAGCCACAGCTCAGAGAGATAACTGCCCAAAGTCACATGACCAGGCAATGAGGGTTCTTTGTCCTGTCCCCTTGTCCCCAGGAGTGGCCCTAAGGATCAGTATTAACAGTTACTGTTTCAGTCTTGACAGTAGTAGCCAAGAGTCTCCTGCCTGCCAACAATGGAATAAACCAAGTTTGCTTTAAAGAGAAATCCTCTCAACTTCAGGCAGAATGGTGGGTAGCAGGCGCCCACTCACCTGCGTTTGTGCTTCTTTGTCAGGTGAAGTACAAAGAAGGCTGGCAAAAGACAAAGGGGAAAGGATTCGAGATGAAGCTAGACGCCATGTCTCTGTTGGCCGCCAAAGCCTCGGGGGAACTTGCTAGCAGCGTAGGTTCTTCTCCTCCTCGTTAACTCAGAATTGTGTAAGGTTTAAGGAAAGGCTCCAATGTGACTCCAGCTGCGGCTGGAGACATAACAACTGTTAACATTGTAAACATGGCAACACTTTAATCTTCTTCTGGGTTTGAGAAAGACCGAGGGGTTAGACACAGCAAGAGTTCTTCTCTTTGTGTTTGTTACAGAGTCCCTTCTATGGCAGTGTCTCTCTTGCTCACACTAGACTTTCTTCTTCCTCTCAAGATTAAATACAAAGAAGAATATGAAAAAACCAAGGGGAGAGCCTTGGGAACCCACGACTCCAAGCTTCTGCATTCTCTGCAGGTGGCCAAGATGAGCAGCGAGGTAAACTTCCTCCCGCCCCCAGCTCCTAACTGACAGTTGTGGTTAAAAGTTCCTCCCGGCAAGGTTGATTTTCTGCTGACTTGACTTCCACCGGCAATGCTTTTCTCTCTTGGCTTATATGAGGAACTTGTTCGCTTTCTTAATTTTGCCAAAGCACAGTGTTCTTTAATGGTACGTAAGGTGTATGGCCCCAAGGATGACAGTGTCTACTGATCAAGGTGCTTGAATCCATCTGTCTATGCCACAGATATTTGCCAAGCAGTTGCTGTGGGTAAAATACTGCAAGACACTCTGCAGCTATGAGAGTGAGCAGCTCACAAGTCTCCCCCTCAGAGCTTAGCTCAAATGTGAGCTTGTCTTAGTCCATCTTTCTGCTGCTAAACCAGAATCCAAGAGACGGCACTTGAGGAAGGAAGAGCGCTGTTTTGTCATGTAATTCTGGAGGTTCCAAGGTCTGAGGATGTGCAGCTGCTTCTTGTAAGGCCTTGTGTTGCTCAGGATGAAAAACAGTGTGAAGGGGAGTGGATGTATACACATGAGAGAACACGAGGCACCTTTGCTTTGTATTAATAATAATGTGTTCATGATGAATCTAGCCTCAGGAGAGGCAAGCAATGCCATCACCTCCACCGTCACCATCATCACCTCCACCTCCACCTCCACCTCCGCCTCCACCTCCACCTCCACCTCCACCACCTCCACCACCTCCACCACCTCCACCTCCACCTCCACCTCCACCACCTCCACCACCTCCACCTCCACCTCCACC
>NW_021604568.1:15682787-15716246 GCF_004785775.1 Grammomys surdaster | reverse complement strand
CCACCACCTCCATCACCACCTCCACCACCACCACCATCACCACCTCCACCACCACCTCTACCACCACCACCACCACCTCTACCACCACCACCACCACCACCACCACCACCACCACCACCTACTGTTGAAGAATTAGATCTCAACATAACTTTCAGTGGAGACAAATCACATCTAAATCATACCATGGAGTTGAGCTGTAAGCTTTTAGTCTTTTGTGATAAAATTCTGGGTGGTCACAGCATAGTGCTCAAAACATTTGCCAGGCTGATGAGGCAACCCAGTCTCCAGCCAACTTGAATGGCATTGGTTGTAAATAACTGGAATGTCTGGAGATTGATGCTTGTCACCTAGGAAACTATGGTAGGTTGGTCACAGAGCCACTGGGAAATGAGAGTGTCAGCTATGCCAGCATAACTGACCTAATTCCCTTTAATGGTGAGGGCCTGCAGATTGAAAAAGAAGACACGGAGTCATCTGGTAGACACCAAATGCTGTATTTCCAACTATCCCACATGCTTATATACACAGAAGTAAACAGGAAAGGGAGGGACCACTCAACAGCCAATCACATAGGTTTCGATTTCTCTGGCAGCGACCATTTCGGGGAAATGGCTCAAGGCGGGGGAGCATGCTGTACTGCGCATGTCCTGCTCTCACAAGGATAATATCACAGGGCTGGTAGGTCATAAGATTCTCACAATTCGCTCTTTTTCTTTAATTCAAAAAGGCACCACCTGTCTTAGGATCAACCTTGCAGCCACTGGTTCTTACCTGTCTTTGGGTTGCTCTGTCATTCTCAGAGCCCTGTCTTAGGTTGAGACCAGGGCCAAGGAAGTTGCTCATCTCTGGTTAATGCTTTTGTAATGTAGATAAACAGACCTCTGCAGCAGGAGTCTCCTGCCCATGCAGTAGCACTAGGCCCCTCACCACTGCCTGGGAATGAACCTGTTGTCTCCTGAGGTGACATAGACCCCATACAACAACCAGGATAGCAATAAAGGTGATGGCCAAGAATGACATCATACCAGCCCATTTTTTAAACATAGAGCCAATCTTATGAAACCAGGATCCAACACAGAAGCTGTTGAGTCAAATTATTATAACCAGCCAATAATGGCCATACTCCAAACTAGGATGGATTGCGATACCAATGTGGAGGTGACTGATGGGTGCTAATTTTTGATGGAGGCCTATGTCCGAAGAACCAAACTGACTCCCCTAATTGCCATCCTTCCCAAGGAGCATAATTTAGCCAAGGTATAGGTGCCTTGATCTCAAAAATGTCTGAATCAACCCAACAGGGAGGAGCAGGTCTAATAGGTGCGATACTACCCACACTTCTATTCTTAAAAACACTATTAAAAACTGGATACAAAATACTCTGAAAAGCTACAGAACTACCATTAAAAAGGGTTCCAAAAGTAGCATTACTCATAATTAGGCAGTTACTATGCCAGGAATTATTACTCAACCTACTAATATTATACTCTTTTATAAAACATAAAACATTCTCAAGATAAAAGGAAGCATTAACCTTAAACTTATCATTTGTCCTCCTCCTGCAGGGTTAGGTATCTCATAAACTGGATAAGCTACAAGATCCTTATTCCCTGGGACTCTCTTTCCTACCTTTGCCACCCTCTTTAACCCTTCAGATGTACCTCCCCTGGAAATAACTCCTTTGGGTTGGGAAACAACACTTTTGAACGCCTGCTCCTTTTTCTCCTCCTCCTCCTGAACCTCCTCTCAAAAGGGGTTATGGGGGGAGGAGGTGCAGTGAGGAGCCGGTCTTGACCTCCTCTGTTTCCTCGTCCCTAACGCCTGCCTTCCTGTGCTTTCCTGGGTGCCTTAGCTTTCTCCGAGTCATCCTCAGATGAGGAGCTTTCCACTTCAGACGAGGTAGAGGAAGCCGAGCCACTAACTGACTCCTTAGCTATTTCTTCTTGCACCCTTCCAAAGATCTTCTGTACTTCTTCAAACTGTTCCTTCACTAACTCATTTTCAATGAGTAAAGCATTCCTAACTAGTTTCCAACCCCCCCAAACAGATTTATGAAAGATTAAGGGTCCATGGTGGTCAGCAGCGGCACAAAAATCACTGTGGACCTTTTCTCAGTCTTCTATTTTAAAATTTCCACTAGTAACAAACCATGGACTAAACTTTTGTACTTCTCTGATAAAGTCTCTAACTACTTCCCTCTTGACAGCAGTTCCCCGCTGTACAAGTAAAGTGGTGAGCTGCTTTGCAAGCAGCTCTTTACTATGGCTAAGTCCCATAGTTACTTACCCGGTCACTTACCTCAAGTGCCGAAGCCCTCAATATGTCCCTTTTGTTTTCATGCACACTACCAGGACAGTCTGGTCTGTCAGGTTCTCCCTTCTTTCCGATCTCGGTGGAACCTCCTCTTGTCAGCTACGCCAGCATAACTGACCTAGTTCCCCTTAACAGCGAGGGCCTAAGGATTGAAAAAGAAGACACGGAGTCATCTGGTAGACACCAAATGCTGTATTTCCAACTATCCCACATGCTTATATACACAGAAGTAAACAGGAAAAGGGAGGGACGACTCAACAGCCAATCACATAGGTTTCAATTTCTCCGGCAGCTACCATTTTGGGGAAATGGGTCAAGGCGGGGGAACATGCTGTACTGCGCATGTCCTGCTCTCACAAGGATAACATCACAGGGCTGGTAGGTCACAAGATTCTCACAGGAGAGTTCTACTGGAAGGGACACTTATGGTTTTCAGTCAAATCTTTCACCCAATGCAAACCACACTTGATGGTCACATGAACACTGAGTTCCTGCTCCATCCTTCCTGAGCCAAGCAATGAAGCCATGAAGCTCTGCTGAGCATTTGAGCAGATTTTCCTGGCAGACCATGGCTTGAGTGACGTAGGGAGTTGGTATTGGACTCTTGCATTTAGACACATCATAGAACATGTCTTGGGAAATGCATGGTCACGAAGCATAAAGAGACAGTAAGAACTGCAGTCAGGCTTTGATTTAAATGGACTACAAATTGTCATATTGAGTATCTGTGATCCAAAGCTAGATGGTAGTCAATGATAGCCGGAGGGGAGTAGAGTTAGAGCCTAGATCTCTCAATGCCTGGCACCATGACCCTCATACTGCTGGGCACTGTCTTTCCTCACCATGCGCCATTATAACCAGTGTCACCACCATCACCACCACTGTAACTAATGTCATGACCGCCATCCTTACATCATCAATCATTGTCACCGTTTCCATGGAAACCACCATTGACATCCACCATCCTCACCACAGTCACCATCATCATTGTATTCTAATCATTAACATGTGCCGTTGGCACGCAACGCTCCCTATCCTAAGCACATTCCTGCTGCTATAGTAAGACTCACTACAACTGTTTCCTTAAGGAAAATGAGCCCTAAGGGAAGTGATGTAACTTTCCTGAGGCTGCCTGGCCAGCAGTGTGAGTTGCGTTTAAGGGACAGTGGGAATCAACTGCTTTAAAGTTAGACGACTTCTCCTCTTTCTTCTTCTTCTTCTTCTTCTTCTTCTTCTTCTTCTTCTTCTTCTTCTCCTTCTTCTCCTTCTTCTCCTTCTTCTCTTTCTTCTCCCTATTCTTTTTAGATTTATTTATTTATTTTATGCATATGGGTACACCATTGCTCTCTTCAGAGCTCTCATCAGACCCCATTACAAATGGTTGTGAGCTACCATGTGGTTGCTTGGAATTGAACTCTAGAAGAGCAGTCAGTGCTCTTAACCATTGAGCCTTCTCTTCAGCCCAAAGTTAGGCTTCTTTGACTCTATAGCCCACACTTTGTTGTTTTGTTTCGGAAAGTCTCTGCAGAAAGCATAGGTGGCAGCCTCTCCTGCAACAGCCATGGACAGGGTGAAGTTTGGTAAGAGACGGCCTTAGATGACAAGCGGGTAGGGAACAGCACCAGTATAGCTTTGATAACACTGACTTGGGGCCACCTTTCCAGCAGACAGGTGACCTCACCCAGAGTGCTTAAGTCTTCTAGAAGGTGGAGAGTCTCTCCTCCCATTCTCTCTTGACTCCTACAAGAACAGCCTTTAATCAATGAGCCCTGTTTTGTTGCATTCAAGGTGGAATATAAGAAAGGGTTTGAGGAGAGTAAAACCCACTTCCACCTGCCCATGGACATGGTGAACCTCAGGCACGCGAAGAAGGCTCAAGCTCTTGCCAGTGACCTCGACTATAGAAAGAAACTGCATGACTACACGGTGCTGCCTGAAGACATCAGAACTCAGTGGGCCAAGAAAGCCTATGGGCTCCAGAGCGAGGTGAGGGGTCACCAGTTGCCGGCTCGGTCCAGCACCTTATCATTAGATGTGCTCTCAGAATGATTTGAACCTGTGTGTGAGACTATTGTATAGCTCAGAGACAGAGTAAAGCTGTTCCAGGTCCAGGAAAGACAGGTGTAGAGAAACAAAGAGCCAAGACTGTGGAGACTCAGAATGGGGTGGGGCTTGGAGCCAGTGTGAAAGTCAAGGTGTACCGGAAACAAGAGCCAAGGAGGAGAAACATCTTGGAAATATTGGTCAACAGTATGAGACACTTCTTTTGGCAAGGCCAAAGTGCTACAACACTAAGGTGGGGCGTGCTTATCTCCCTCGCAGGGAGCTCCCCATGGCTTTCCCTCCCTAAGGAAGAGCCGCTGAGGGTAAACGAGGAGTAGCTCTCCAGAAGGACAAATTTGTATTTCCCCATGAACTTGGTTGTGCTTGACTGTGTGTGTCAGATTAGAGCTTGGTGACGTTTCTCCTGCAGCTGAAGTACAAAGCTGACCTGGCGTGGATGAGGGGAGTCGGGTGGTTGACGGAGGGGAGTCTCAACCTGGAACAAGCGAAGAAGGCTGGACAGCTCGCCAGCGAGGTAACTTGAGTGTCTGTCCCTGGGCTCCAAGCGGTTCTCAACCTCTGAGTCATGGAGCTCCATTTCACTCCAGTGTCCTCCCCGACCTCCAGGGTTTTATTCTGAATTCAAATCAAAGGGGGGAGATCTCTTCATGTCTGTAACTGTAAAGTCTTCAGAACCAACTTGCAGTCCCCATAAACTTCCCGTAGGTTTTGTTTTGTTTGTTTTCTTGGCACAAGATCTGCCTATGTAGCCCAAGCAGGCCCTGGACCCCACACCCTCCTGTTTGTGCTTCCTGAATGCTAGCTAGGCTTACCGTGCCACCGTGCCCAGATCCAGGGAGGTATTTTTAAGAAGATTATCAATTTATTTTAAAAAGTAGTCTTTTTTAAAGAACGGTTTTTAGAGACAGATTTCTTCGTGTAGCCTTGGCTGTTCTGGAATCCCCTCTTTGGCCAGGCTGGCTTCAAACTCAGAGATCCACCTGCCTCTGCCTCTCAAGTGCTGGGATTAAAGGCGTGCGCCATCACCATCTGGAAAGGAGTAGTCTTATCCAGAGAATAATTTAGTGTAGAAAGATTGTACAAATAGAACAATTGAAAGCCAAAACAACAACAGCAACAACAACAAAACGCCCCCCAAAAATCCCCCTCCCCAAAAAGTCTCCAACATTTGAACAGGACATCACAATTCACACTGTGACATTTTACATTAGGTACTAAATTATTGAAAATACCACATAAAATGACCTTAAGGTTATAGCTACCACAGGTATATGAAATGTAAATGAATTTGAATTGGGGTCTCATCCCCAAACTATATTTTTATGTACAAATACCCGCCCCAAATCAACCAAAGGGAGAAAGATCCTCTGACATCTGAAAAACTACCATCCCAAGAAATCAACCCGTGATGTCTTATTCAAAGAACGCTTGAGTCACAGTCTGGCACTCGGAGTAAGTGATGCCACACTCTGGAGACTCGGCCTGGGTCATTTGATATTATGGAGACTTTTCTCATGGAAGAATGAGAGAGCCGAGTGAGCTGAGACACTTCCAGGCCCCATGGTCTAAACTGTGTCTGTTTATGCGTTGGGGAGCTGCTTTGGTAGCAAGCAGAGAGAGACTCTGGAAGGATGTCCCATGTGGAAGAGGGACTGTGTCAAGAACTTTGCGATCTTCAAGGGGATTCTTGCTTCTGGTCCAGGGAGGCTGAGTCTGCGCATTGCAAAGAGATAAAAGAGCCACCATTTATAGACAGATAATAATTCAGTCACTGGTGTAGTCGATGGATCACTCTGAGAGTACTGAATCATGGTGCAGTGTAATGGTCACAGCGGTCCTATGCATAGATCCTGAGTTTATCCTACTATGCTCTATCTTATACACAGGAAAAGCAGACTTAAGTCATGGTTCCACTCAAGAGCAGAGCTACTCAGTACTCAGTGCTCAGTACTCAGTACTTAGCATGTGACTCAGTGACTCTTTGGGAGCATACAACCCCAAACATATACTTTATAATTTATTCTCATTTTTCTACCTTATTTACTCTTAAAGGTACATTTGGTTTTAAAATGTGTCAGTAACAGAAACAGTAGAGACAGAGTATCACCCCGAGGGTCTCCTCCCTCCCTTCTGTGAGATCTACTGAGATCCGGGCAGATCTTGAATCAGGGTGCAGTAGGAGAAGGGCTCAGGAAGTTGTCCTGACAGCATCAGAGATGTGGGTATCTACCTCACTTCCTGTGTTGACTACACCTTTGAAGCTCTTCGAAGGGTTTCTCTCCTAGTGATTTTCAGTGTGCTAGAATGTAGTAGAATGAACTCTTAGCTCCAAAGTAAGCACTCAAGATGTGACCAGTGCCTGTGCTTTGGTGACTGGGAATTTCCAGCCACAGAAGGGTCATGTGACTTCCCTCAGTTACATGGTAATGAGCTTTCCCATCCAACACAGAAACTAGGAGGAAAGTCAGCAGTTTTTATGGTATGTTGTCTCTAGAATTTTCTTTTAAGGTAAGAAGGGTTTATTTTCTTAGGGTCTGAGGGTCCAGTCCATAATGATGGGGGAGGCATGGTGGCAGAGCAGGAGGCAGTTGGTCCTGTGGCACCCACAGTCAGGAAGCAAAAAGAGACAGGCACTGATACTCAGTTCTTTCTTCTATTCTGTCTGGATCCTTAGTCTATGGGATGGCGTCTCCACACGGCATATCTTCCCACTCTGTTTGAACCCATCTGGAAACATGCTCACTGACACACCCAGAGGCTATGCCTCCTAGGTGGATTCTGCATCCTAGCAGGTTGAAACACCAGGAATGAGCATCTTGCCTATGTTGGGGAAGTGTGTTCTGAATTGGAGTCTGATGCTTGTAGCGAGCTTTGTCTTATGTCTGTGTTTTCCGTTTAAAAGACGGAAGCTTGAGCTGTCCTATATTCCTGTCACTATTTGGCCCCCAGTGAGTATGATACTGCTTCTGCCGAGGGAGCAGAAGCTTAGTGGCATGAGCTTGTGAGTCCCCTATACTGTTGCTTCAGCAAGCTGTCCACAGAGGCAGCTGCTCCAATCCGTCTTGGCAACTCCAGTGGAAAAGGCAGAGGAAGTAATCTTCAGGGAAGATGAGATGTCCCCATTGGGGAGACAGAATTAGAAAACTTGAACATTTTCCAGTTAGTTCTTAGCTGTGGGGTGAGGGCACAATGAAAACAGACCTCAGAGAAGCAGCAGAGTGACCTACGACCTCTGACCTTCCATCCGTGGGTTTGGTGCTCTTTTCCTTAGCTCCTTGGATAGTCATGGGGACCCCACGGGCAGTGGTGATAGCCCATGTGGCGCAGGTGCCACGATCTTGAGTCACATGGAAAGAATGATGTTGAAGCATTCACTCCACCTCAGGGTGACAAAGCTCCCTTCATCACTGTTACCGTTGTGCCACTGAAGGAAGAGGGTCGTGGGTCTGTTTAGTGACATGCCCAGTCAGGGCACTGGAAAAAGGTGGAGGTGAGATTTGAAACGGACTTGAGTCCAAGTTCCTTCCACTTCACCTCTAATGTCAGACCTCGGGTCTGTAGGGGGGGAAACACCCCAGTGTGCTCAGTGTAACACAGAGCTTGCTGAGAAGCACTGAAGTTCCATGCAGCCATCAAGTCAGGCTATGGGATGCAGAGGCGGGAGGAGGCTTACAGGAGTGTAGCAGAGACAAGCTCCAGGCTCAGTGAGAGGCTGTCTCACAAAGCCAGGTGGAGAATGACCAGGGAAGACACCCAAGACTGACCTCTGACCTCCTCATAAACATACATACATCCATATATGTGGAGAGAGAGAGAGAGAGAGAGAGAGAGAGAGAGAGAGAGAGAGAGAGGTTCTGTTTTAGGACCTGCAAGAACACCCCTCCCGCAAGGAAATGCTTGAGCGGTAAAAAGCACAAAAGTGCATGTGCATGCGGTGGAAGGGGACAGCTCCGTCCTAACACTACGGCCTACCTTTTCTTTGCAAATAGAAAAACTACCGGCAGAGGGTGGATGAGTTAAAGTTCACCAGTGTGGCTGACAGCTCCCAGATGGAGCAAGCCAAGAAGAGCCAGGAGCTGCAGAATGCGGTGAGTCCTCGCTTGCCCTCTAGCCGGCAGGCTGCCCTGCTCTGGGCCCAGGATCTTCTGGAGACAGCAGCAGGTGCTGCCCACAGACACAGCTCAGGAGTCCTTAAGGAGGCCCAGCGTCCAGGAGGTCTGCAGACCAGACACGCGGTGTTCTCTTCCACTCACTGAGACAGACAGATTTGGTCACCCCTTTGCTGTCAGTCTTTCTTAATTACCCTTTCTTCTGTTTTGTTATCCAAGACTATAATTCTGGATTAACAGAGAATTTTGTTGGAGGAGGGTTTGCTTTTGGCCAGGTACCTGTTGAGTTCTAATAAGGGAGTCAGAACAACAAGGTGCCATTTGTATGACGTACAGGCTGGTGCTCAACCAGAGACCCTTCCCCACTAACTGTCCCAGCCTGTCCTCCCTAGCTTTTCTTCCCACAGGTCCAGCAGATGCTCTACCCTCTTCCTCCATCCCCGCCGGAAAGCTGTCAGAGGCAGTAGAAAGCTACTACTTGCAAACATGACTTGAGGGAAGGGAGAAAGGAAGAGAGAAGGCAGAGATCTGTTTCAAGGGAAAAGCGGGTCAAGTCACTGCCCACTTTAGCGCTTCTCAGAGTATGAACAGATTGCAGATGCAGGAGGGAGTGTGCTTCCTGCTCAGCCTACTTTGGCGCCCTCTGGTGGTTGGGAGATTTTTGATGTTCACGGGAATGTAAATCACAATAGATTTGGAAGTCCAAATCCTAGGGAAAGATATGGAAATAGGAAACCAGGAGGATAGTTGTGTTGGTCTCTGTCCCTAAACATTTTGTTTCCTGTGTTGTCTCTTAATGTCTGGCGTGGTGTTACACACACACACACACACACACACACACACACACAGAGACACACACAAATTGAGATAGGGATCTTACTCTGTAACTCAGGCTGGCCTTGAACCCTCAGCAATCCTCCTGCTTTAGCCTTCCCAGTTCTGGGACTACAGGCATAAGCCTGTTCTTTGCGTTAATTGATTTATAATATTTACACGTATAAAGTACAGTATTGCAATCTGATACATGAATACAAGCACAATGATCAAACCAGGGTAATTAGCATTTCCTGTTTTCAGTGTGATTTCTATGTGTTGGGAACCTTCATGTTCTTGGCATCTCTCTCTAGGATATAAAATTAATTGCTGGAGTCCATGGCTAGCCTACACATACACATATACGTGTGTCTGTGTGTGTGCATGAATATACATATATACAATATATGTATATATGTGCATATGCTTATATATATATGTGCATACATGTATATGTGTTATATACAGAAGCACCTCTCAACGGCTGTATTTTTTTTTTAAAGATTTATTTATTTTATTTATGAGTACACTGTAGCTGTCTTCAGACACACCAGAAGAGGGCATCAAATCTCATTACAGATGGTTGTGAGCCACCATGTGGTTGCTGGGATTTGAACTCAGGACCTCTGGAAGAGCAGTCAGTGCTCTTAACCGCTGAGCCATCTCTCCAGCCCAACGGCTGTATTTTTGCACCAGTCACGCACCGTCTCTCTGGTCCCCCTGACTTTCTCGCCTTTGTTTGTTACTTCTATGAGGTCAGCTCTTTCAGTTTCCACAGATGTAACATCATGTGGTCTTCGGCTGTCCCTGGTATATTGCATTGACTTCAATGTCCCTGACGCCATCTGTGTTGTCCCAGTTGTGATGGACAGCCCACCCTTGCTCCTTCCTCACCCGCTGACCCTGTTCTCTCTATCAGGTGGCCTACAAGGCAGGAAACGAGCAGACCGTCCATCAGTACACCATCAGCAAAGACGAGCCTGTCTTCCTACGAGCCCGGGCCAATGCTGCTCAACTCAGCGAGGTACCACAAGGGGTGGGCACTGAGGGTTCAGCTCCCCCGTGACTCTGTGGTCACCTGGTCATCAAAGCCACCAGCTACCTGCAGTGTTTGGTTCAACTGTAGTGTATGTGGTGTGATTCCTGACCAATGCTTTGGGGAAGAGGAAGACAAACTTCCTAGCAATGGCTGGCAGGGTCTTCAGTTACTGACTAGACCTTAGTGGGTGGAAGGGTGCTTGTTCCAAGACTCAGCTCTGAGTGGTAGAAGGAGGGAAATTCAGTTGTTGACTCCAAACCTTGGTCCTTAGTTTGACCACTTCCCAGGGGTGCAACTGTAGACTAGGTCTTTACTCTTGGATGTCCATTAGTGAAATGAAGCTAATACCAGCTCTTCCTCCGTGGGTTGCCATGAGCTTTTGGCAAGTGTACGTGTACGATGTTCTTCAGGAGTGTGCACTGTGGTGACTCCCTGATGTGGCAGTGTCCATGGTTGATATCCCATCCCGGGACGCCTGTTCTTGACTCTCTATACACAAGTTTCCCAAGTCTCTGTCATCCTGACCTGGGACCAGGCAGGAAGGAGAAACAGAAGACAGGGCAGAAACTAAATTGAAATGAAGGTCACTTTGAAAGGAAGGGCGGCCTTCCAGAAGAAAGGCCTTAAAACTTGGAGGCAGAGGTTTCGGATGGAAGGGACAAAGAACGGCCCTAGGTCTGGAGGCTAGAGGAGGGATGGTTCAGGAGAGAATCCTCTGAGTCCTGTGTCTGAGCCCTGTGGCTAAATCCTGCGGCTGAGTCCTATGCTGACCCATGGAATGTTGTAGCATCTGTCATGTTTGTGAGAGTTCTTTTTGTTTTTTTTGTTTTGTTTTTTGTTTTGTTTGTTTTGTTTTTTTTTTTTTTTGTTTTTTTGGTTTTTTGAGACAGGGTTTCTCTGTGTAGTCCTGGCTGTCCTGGAACTCACTCTGTAGACCAGGCTGGCCTCGAACTCAGAAATCCGCCTGTCTCTGCCTCCCAAGTGCTGGGATTAAAGGCATGTGCCACCACCGTCCGGCTGTTTGTGAGAGTTCTATGGTATACTTAGGGTATGTGTGATGTGAGGTTTAATCCTTGCTTCTTGTGATGGAAGTCAGATATGCCAGGAGGCCCTCAGGCAGAACGAAGAGGCCTGGTTCTCAGGCTAGGGAAGGAGGCCCTTGCTGTTTCTCCTTAAAAAGGTTTTCAGAGTCTAGAGGAGTGGTTCTCAACCCGTGGGTCAAGACTCTTTTATGGGGCTCACAGGGGTCATGTATTAGATGTCCCACATATCAGACATTTACATTACAATTCATAACAGTAGCAAAATGACAGTCATGAAGTAGCAATGAAAATGATTTTGTGGTTGGGGGTCACCACAACATGAGGAACTGTATCAAAGGGTCACAGCATCAGGAAGGCCGAGAACCACTTGTTCTAGAGGAACCCTCTCATTTAAAGATAACCACTGTTCCCTGAATCTCCCCAGACCCTGTACAAGAGCAGCTGGGAAAAGCAGAAGGCCAAAGGTTTTGAGCTGAGACTTGACTCCTTGACATTCCTGACGGCCAAAGCCAAGAGAGACCTGGCTAGTGAGGTGAGTCCTTCAGGCCTGGAGCCAGATGCACACAACCTGCTGCTGCCGCCTATCTGGGCAGAATCTTCATCTCCCCAAATCTTGAGGACTTGGGATCATGGCAAGTCCTTCACAGAGAGGCCATCTCTCCTGTGGTCAGGGCCGTTGTCACATACCTTTTCAGCAAGCCGAGACCGCAGTGGCCAGAGTCTTGCAGCACCCGCTTCTTCTCGGGAGACTGAGACACAGCTTGTTCATGGTTCAGAGAATATGCTCATGGGTTAGATGGATTTTGGATGAAACCCCTTCCCTGTCATGTGTTGGTGGTGTCAGTTAGATGGTTAAACCTTTCCGCATCCCAGTTACTGGCAAACTGGTAACTGCAAGGTGATTACAAGGACCCGAGACAGAGCAATGTGCACTGTTCTTCTGTCCTGTGCAATCCATTATGGCTTAGATGAGCGGTTAAGTGGGCCAGGGTGTAGAAAAGATCTGTGCTTCCTTCCTTGAGAAAGTCATGTTTGAAAGACATAGTCAGACAGCAGCCCATTTCTGTAGTCTCAACATTCTAGAGCCAGAGACAGGAGGATAAAAGTTTAAGGTCTGCCTTACTGTAGGGATCCAGGCTCAGCACCCACCTCCAAAGACACAGCCAATCAAACCAAGCTAAACAACAAGCACAAAATCAAATGAGAAAAGCACAAAACAAAAACCAAAATAAAAAAAAATAACAAACACATATACAGGGAAGAAAGAAGGGAGGGAGGGAGGAAAGAAGAAGAAAGGAGGGAAGAGGGAAGAGGGAAGATAGAGGGAGGGAAGGAGGAGGGAGGAGGGAGGGAGGAAAACAGGAAGGGGAAGAGAGAGAGAGAGAGAGAGAGAGGAGAGTGATTTGGTGATAGGGTTGATTTAAAGTCTGCCATACAACATGTTATAACTCAATCAGTGGGTACATGAGTGCCCTTGGCTTATCCCATGTCTGGCCCACAGTAAACAGAGACAGTGTCAATCCTTTTGTTGGGAGATGAGTGTAGAGTCTCTTCACAGCGCAAGAATGCTACCTGGCTGGACTCTGTGTGTTCTTCAAGCCGTCCCCTCAGCTCTTTCTTCTGGTTCTCCTTATGCTTTGCCTGGCATCGTTTGTCTCCAGACAGCACACCCTCCTCTGCTCCCTCTCCCAACTCTGGAACACCCCCCTCCCCAACCACAGCTTTGTTTGGGACGCTCTGAGCTGTTTTAGTTTTGTGACTGCTTTTTTGTTACAATGTTCTTTTATCCATAAAGATTCCAAGTCAGCTTTTATGGACAGCAACAGGTTATTTAAAAAGAAATCCAAAGTGGGGGAGATGATGAGCATTTGCTGCTTTTCAAGAGGTCTGGAGTTGGGGTCCAGCACTGTATCAGGTGGCTCACAACTGCCTGTAGGTCTAGCTCCAGGACCTCTGAAGCCTTCCTCTGCACTCCCTTGGCACCTTTATACATGTGTGCGCACACACACACACACACACACACACACAAACACACACAAACACACACACACACAATCTTAAAACGCTGGAGACATGACTTTGTGGTCAAAAGCACTGGGAGGATTCAATTCCTAGCACCCACGTGGCAGCTCACAAACATTCCCTAAGTTCAGTTCCTGGGGACCTGCTGCCATCTTCTGGCATCTGTGAGCACTGCATGCACACGATGCATAAATGTCCGTGCAGGCAGAACAGCCATAAACATAAACTAAAAATAAATTAAGTCTTTAAAAGTACAAAGGATTAAAGAGAAATCAAGTGAAGGACATCTCGAGTTGAGAGGGTGGAGATGCCACCTCACAGAGGCATGGTGTAGGTCTGTAATGACATCCAGCAACCTGTGGTGATATTCCATTTGTCAGTTTATCCCTTCTTTGTACTGAGTGCATTATAACATGGTATATGGCAGAATTATGGCTGACTTGGAATCTTTATGGATAATAGAGCATTATAACTATGAAACACACCAGTTGCTCACTAATAGGATTCTGCCATAGATGGCTGTTGTTAACCTTGTGCCCGTGATTTGAAGCCTCCCGCTCCTTGTGGAGACTGACCTGTGTCCTGCTCCATATTTTACACTTAGGTGAAGTACAAGGAGGACTATGAAAGGTCTAGAGGGAAACACATCGGGGCGAAGAGCGCCCAGGGGGATGCACAGATGAGCCACTCGCTGCAGATGTCTAAGCTACAGAGTGAACTGGAGTACAAGAAGGGCTTGGAAGATACCAGAGCTCAGTACCACGTCTCTCTTGACATGATCCACCTTGCCCATGCTCGCCGGGCACAGCACCTAGCCACAGACATAGGCTACAGGACGGCGTCTCACTGCTTCACAGCTCTACCCACAGACATGAAGGTGGAGTGGGCCAAGAAGGCCTACGGCCTGCAGAGTGATGTAAGCTCAGAGCCTCTGTGTACACAGACGTGTGTGTGTGTGTGTGTGTGATAAAGAGAGAGAGAGAGAGAGAGAGAGAGAGAGAGAGAGAGAGAGAGAGAAAGAAAGAGAGAAAGAGAGAGTAAGAGTATGTGTGTGTGTGTGTGAGAGAGAGATAAAGAGAGAGAGTGAGAGTGTGTGTGAGAGAGTGTGAGAGAGAGTGTGTGTGTTAGTGTGAATATGTATGTGAGTATGAGCATGTGTGTATGTGTGTGTGAGAGAGTCTGTGTGACTGTGTGTGAGAGAGAATATGTGTGTGAGAGTATGAGCGTGTAGAGAGAATATGTGTGTGAGAGTATGAGCGTGTGTGTGTGTGTGTGTGTGTGTGAGAGAGAGAGAGAGAGAGAGAGAGAGAGAGGCTTTGCTTGTTTTGTTTATCTGTTTTAAAATCTTGGTTTCATCAGATTCTTTGGGGCAACAACTCATGCTTCTGGGGTCCGTATTTCTGAATCCCTCAGTGGGCACACTTTTACCTCCTCCTGATAAACTCTGTTCATCTGATGCTGGTTTGCAATTATGTAGCCAGCTAGACAGAGCTACTCTAGGAGTTCTGGTTGGCATACATTGGACGTTTCTTTCAGTTGCTGGAGTTGAATGTGTTGGTGTCACCCCCAGCTTTGGTCACCTGTAAGAGTGTCACTGACAGCTCGCTCCAGCTCTGCTGGTCCTGTTTTGTGAGTGACCAGTTTGTTGACCTTCAGTGGCTCCCTCTGCTTCCTCCTTGCACCCTTTGCTTGGTTCTGCTTTCTCTCTGTGTTTGGTCTTATGTGGTGTGTGTGTGTGTGTGGTGTGTGTGTGGTGTGTGGTGTGTGTGTGTGGTGTGTGTGTATGTGTGTGGTGTGTGTGTGTGGTGTGTGTGTGTGGTGTTTGTGTGTGGTGTGTGTGTGTGGTGTGTGTGTGTGGTGTGTATGTGTATGTGTGTGGTGTGTGGTGTATGTGTGTGGTGTGTGTGTATGTGTGTGGTGTGTGTGTATGTGTGTGGTGTGTGTGTGTGGTGTGTATGTATGTGTGTGTGGTGTGTGTGTGTATGTGTGTATGAAGGGAGAGAGGGAGGGGAGGGAGGATATCCCTGTATTCCTCTCTGGCATGTCTGTTTCAGGCTACATAGATGATGGATTACTCTTAGAGAAGAGTGTCCATTTAAATAATTTTCATTAAAACTATTCACTCAGTAGCTAGTGAAGAAGAGAGGCCTGTTCTCCCAGGACCCGCAGTGCAGGGAGGGGAGAGCGGATGCCATGACGGTCCGTCCAATGGCTTATCCTTAGCTCTGTTGTGAGCCATCATTGTCTTGTTCTCCGCATGTCACTTTAAACAACGCTGGTACAGCCAACAGTGAGGATGCTCTTGTCCAGAGGGAAGACATGAGTCCCCAATGAGGGAAGATGTGAGTCCCCAGTGAGGGAAGATGTGAGTCCCCAGAGGGCCCGGGTTGACTCAGCACCTTCTACATACCTAGAGTAATGTTGGGTAGGGCCTAAAGCCACCATCTACAGGTAAACCTCTGATTAAAGGGGGGTTAATTTGTATATTTGGGGGCCTTACCCTCAACTCCTCAGAAATAGGTAAGACAATGGTGTTTGATTTCACTCAGCTGGTGCCAAGGGCACATCGGGAACACTATCAGCCCTTTAAAAGGCTTCGCAGTGACAGAGGCCTGCCTCTCCCCCTTCCTTTTTCTTTTGTCAGAACCAATACAGGGCAGACATGAAGTGGATGAAAGGCACAGGCTGGGTGGCCACCGGGTCATTAAATGTGGAGCAGGCGAAGAAGGCAGGAGAGCTCATTAGTGAGGTGAGATTCCCTGGCAGTGTGTGTGACAGGCTTGGTTGCATTAGGTGTGCGGCATTTCTGTATGAAATTAAAATAATTTCCACTCAAAAGGCAAAGCCACATGAAAGGCCTCCAACCCTGGACTAGGGCTGGTAATTAGAGAGAACCCACACACCAAACACACACCAGTAGGGGCCCATAGAGCCCTAGCAAAAACAAAGTGGGTGACAAGTGATATTATGTATATTAATGACAACCAAACGAGGCTCAATTGCTCCCCACCCCTTATCTTTTTAATGAATCGGCCCAGGAGAGATGGCGAAAGATAGGTCTGTGGCACCCAGGAAGCTCTTCTAAGCTTCGGACACATTTCTCCTCTGTCGCCCCGAGATAAACAGTTTGTGAATATTCTCAGTGCTGTCCAACACAAGGACATAGTTGTTTCTTTCTTGTGTGAGGGACGTGTCCCTTCTACTGTCTCACCTTGTCAGGGTGCAGCTACCCACGTGGACCTGAAGGCGGTTCTGCTTATGAGAACAGCCATTCTTCTCTCTGGCAGTTTCCCTGAGCAGGAGTTTTAAAGGCCGTGAGGATCGGGTTGTGCCTCTGTGCTGTGGACATATTGTCGACTCTTTCTTGGGGATGGTCAGCAGCATCTCCGGCCTCTAGGTGTCAGAAGCACTCTCTGTCCAGCAGCGGCAACCTGATTGCAGATGCCGGCAG
Source organism: Grammomys surdaster (assembly GCF_004785775.1). Lineage (NCBI taxonomy): Eukaryota > Metazoa > Chordata > Mammalia > Rodentia > Muridae > Grammomys > Grammomys surdaster. Next base: position 15,699,392 of record NW_021604568.1, on the reverse strand, counting down.
GCAGCAGCTGCCCTCTAGGGGGCAGAGTGGCAGCCGCACAGGGCATCTCTGAGAACTGCGGTTTGGAGCTCAAGCTCATTAGAGGCTTGGCACTACCAAACTCCCACATTCATCCCTTCAGACCTATTGGGAAGACCTGTGTCCAGAAGGCAAGTGAGCGTTCTACTGCCTTTAGAGTAGATCGGTCTTTCTGGAACTTTCTGGACAGGGAGGAACCCTAAGTTTGAATAGCCCTTGAAGACTTTAGTTTTGACAGCAAGGCTCCTCAGATGTTGTTTCAGTGTAGAACGGCAGCCATGTTGGTTTTGTAGTGCCCTTGCCCAGAGTTGCAGGGGCTGCAGCCTAGTCTCCTCACATGTTAGACAGAACTGCTAAACTTGCCTTTATGCACTGACCTAATTTTCAGAAACCTTCTTTGTCACTTAAGACTCAGAGAACCCTGGGATATCAGTGGGTCTCAGTTGGTCTGTTTTTTTTTTCCTGTTTAATTAGAGAAAGGGCCTTTCAGCAGCATAAACATACAAAACTGTGGGAACAAACATTTACAGTCAAGGTGTAATCATCCCAAACTCTTAGCACTGGGCCCTCTCATAAAGGAGAAGCTTCATCCCCACCTGCTCATTTTCAATTCAGACGTCCAGATGATTTCTTTCTGTGTCTAAGTCTGGCACCAAGGACTCCCAGGGGAATCATTTACTCCATAGTAGTTTGGCTTTGTCATAAGAATCCTCATTTTGGCAGACTTTCTCAAGAAATTTGCTTATTTTCTTAACATCTTTGCTTCAGACCAGCTATCAAACATTATATTAGGCAAGATGTATACAACTATCGGATATTTTTAGGTTCCTGTCAAATTGGGTACATTAGCTTTCAGAGAGACTACTAGACACCGTGGAAAGGGCCACAAATGAATATGAACACAGCCACACACATATTTATGCATATGCTCATGGATATGTGAGTTCACAAATACATGCATGCAATGTATACATGCATTTCCACATGCATGTACACTTGTATACATGCGTTCACACATATGCACACATACACAGATACATTCATTCACACATGGAAACATACCTTCGCACATACATGTACACATATATTCACACATGTGCACACACGTGTATCCATCCACTTATACATGTATTCACTCATCCACAGACATGCACACATGCATTCACACACACATGCACACATACATGTATACATTCATTCAAGCATGTGTGATTGAATTCACACATGCACACACATGTGTACATGTGTTCTTCCACATATACGCAATACATGTATACATGCATTCACATATAAACACAGAAACAGATACAAACATACATGCAAGCGCACATACACACACACACATCTGAGGTGTGACACAGTAGTCATGACAACTATTCTGCTTAGCCCCAGGTAGTAAATGTTTTTAGCTTTGCTTATTGCATAATCTCCATCACGGCTCACTGAGAATGTTTCTGGAGAATATGTCAGTGAATGAGTGTGGCTACCTTATAGTAAAGCTTCATTTGCAAAACCCCGGGTGGCTGGCTGGGTTTAGTTGCACCTAAGACAGCCTAGTACAGTATACACAAACCCAAGCAGACCAATGAGCAGGTGTTTAGAAATATGTTTCTGGGGAAAATAAACTCCATTGTACCATTAAGATTATAATATTTCAGGCTCTGAAGAATGTGCTTTGATTAAAAGAACATGGAATGAACTTGACCATGATATTCAGAGTTCTTCAAATGGAGTTATCTAGACCTTTGCCAGCCGGCATTTATATTTTCTGTTGCTTTTTGTTTTGCTTAGTGCACACATTCTGTGTCTTTCAAATGTTATGAATGCTCCTTTTGGTGGTAATGGGATCCTTTTCCTTACTGTAATGTCTTTGAGAATTAGCACATATGCTAAATAAAACATAGTCAACAGTGAATATATCCTGCATGTTAAATGCAGGGTTTGGGCTGTGATAATGCCTGCCAGGTCCTTTGGGGGAAGGAAAACAGAAAGCTTCAATCGATAAATGTAACCAGGAATGCACTTTCTTGCCAAACTAAGACGTAAACACCCACGACACAGCATTTGAAGCCTCTCGAAAGGACTGCTTTGGAAGTGTATACCCTACAGTATTTTACTGGTGTAATCTAATTTTGAGATGTTGTCTTTGCACCGGGTAGCAATACTTTAATGTTAATTGACACAAGGTTATTCTTAAATTGAAACAAATATTAACCTGAAGGTACCTAAGAAATAAAGATGGAGGAGGCCGAATAATAATTATGTTCACAAATTCACTCTAATCTCAAGCAACCTGTGATTTTTTTCCCCTTTCAAATGGCATGAAAGAGCGGCACAAAATTCACAGCTTTGATCTTTTCCTGCTCAACAGAAGAAGTACCGTCAGCATCCAGATGCTTTGAAGTTTACCAGTATTAAAGACACTCCGGAGATGGTCCAGGCCAGGATTAGTTATACCCAAGCAGTGGATGTAAGTGATAATGTACATGATGACTCCAAGAGTGTGCTCTCTTTCAGTGGTATGATTGAAGCAGAGGGGATCTTGGGTCTGCTCCTTCTGTCGTCCTGAGGATGAAGGGACCCTTGTCTTTCATGATGCTCCCCTTGGTGGGGTTCCTTCCTCATTAGGATGCAAACGGGGCGTTCCCGTACTCATGTGCCAAGTGGGGCTCGGCATCCCACTGTCTCCTTGGATGCTCTCCCTCCTTGCCTCTGCAGAGCTTGCAGATTTGTGGTCACGAGGCCCCCTTCCCTCCTCCTCCTTTTGTTCAAAAATGTTGTTTTCGGAGCTAGAACTTGGAGTAAGATTCTGGTTAATTGGAACGAGGCTCGGGGCTCTTTGGGATCCGAGGGCAGACAGACACTGTCTTCTCATTTCCCCACACTTTCAAAAATGATTTGAGGCTGATTTGCGGATATGAGCCTGACTTTTAAGCCACTTACCATATTCTGTATATTACCGGAAACCAAGATTTGACCCCATGCTCAGTTCACTAGAGATTAAATATAACATTGAGGTCTTATAAGAACTCCTTTAAGCACGGGAATTAACAGGCTACTACTACTGAGTGAGGTCCACAGATCTGTGTGTAAGGCAGGCTTGGCTTTGAAATATCTTAAAATATTCAATGTCTGACACACAAAAATATTGACGAACCCTGGGATCCAACTTTCAAAATTCTCTGTATGGCTTTATAAGAAATTCTGGTTGTATCTTTGTCTACGGGCATCCCAAAAGGGCCTGGGTACTCTCCAGGCTGTGAGACAGTCTGCTTCCCAGACTTTTGGACTTAGGAACTGATTTTTTGTTTACCTGCTCGTCAGAATGGAATTGAATTCTGAGAAACATAGTTGGACAAGAATTTTTTGAGGAGAAAGAAACACTTGCTGTGTCCTTATCCTCACCAACTCTAGGGGGCACTGCTGTGATATGCAGAACCCTGGACATGTCCGATAGGCACTGGGATGGAAACACATCATTTTCAAAGTTTCTTAGGTGGCTGTGCCAACTCTGTATGTCATTAAGCAAACTTGGAAACTGCCCGAAGCTCTCTGGGAGTTCTGGGTAAAGAAAACCCGAACTTGCAAGGAGAATATTTATTAGGTCAGGAATCCTAAAGGTGGGGACCGATGGAAGGTATAGGTAGGCTTGTGACACCCGTGCAGAAGGTCATTGTCTATATGCCTTCTAGATCCCCTGTCCCTTTCGGATAGTTTGAGGTGAATTGTCAAGGGTGGCCAGACCTCACTTTCTCCAGGTAACACTTGTCCCAGCAGAACTTACGTGTAGCCTTGGTGATGGGGAAGGTTTCCACCTGTCATGCTCTGAGGTAGAATGTAAAGCTAAGGAGACAGAGACATGAATTTCACTGTGACAGCAGTGAGAGATCTGGGTGGAGGCAGGGTGCCTTCATCAGCTCTCCACAGTGACATAGCAGCTGCAGGCCCTCTGACTCTGGGAGCACAGCATGGCTGCTGGCTGCATGGGGATGTCTCTGGGTATAATGCAAAGACCTCTCTGCACCCACAGAGACTGTACAGGGAGCAAGGAGAGAACATGAAGCACCATTACACGCAGACTGCCGACTTGCCTGAAGTCCTGCTGGCCAAGCTGAATGCCATGAACATCAGCGAGGTAAAACTTCCCAAGGGGATCCAGGTTGAGGGGAGGGAGGGCAGGATGCCTGCCTTCATGGGTGTCATGGTGCCCTGTGCTTGTACTATGATGGGACAGTAGGCTCAGAGAAAGGAGGGGATGGAGTGCTTTCCTGGGCATCATGATATTGGGGTTTATGATTGCTGGGAACGGAGGGGGGGACCCACACTTGTGTTTGCACTAGACTCTGTAAGTGTTCTGTGCAAGATGTGAGCTCACTAGGGAGGATGCATGAGGAAAAATATCTCCCTTAGTATCAAGGCCTCCACGCAGAGGAGCTGAAATACAGACACACCTTAATAAAACTAGATGTAGCTGCTCGTTGTGCCAAGGACACATTTGGGGACCTCAGCTCTTCCCTCTGCAGTTTCTCTAAGAGCCCCTCTCCAGTCATGCCTAGTCATTGGTAGTGGCATTCGGCTAATCTCTATCTTGAATAAGGAGCTATCCAAGCACAGCCTTAGGCCTCAGGTCTCCTTCTTGACCTTGCTGTTCAGCAAGCTCTAGCTAGGTCTGTCAGATCTAAGCCCTTGTTTTGAACCCATTCCCTCTGTGGCTTCACCAGCCAAGGGTGGATGGGAGGCAGGAACTCACTCTAGGATACAATCCATTCTAAGGCTCAGTGATTTCTAACCCCAGATGGAGCTGTAGGTGGGACAGGGAGACCTACTGAACCAGATCCCTGTGGGGGGAAAGCAGAATGTGGGAGCCTATCAGACGTGTGCCTTTCTCCCTGCCAGACCCGCTACAAGGAGTCTTGGAGCCGGCTTCGAGATGGAGGTTACAAGCTACGGCTGGATGCCCTTCCGTTCCAGGCAGCAAAGGCGTCCAGTGAGGTTATAAGTGACGTGAGCATCCAGTTCTGTGGCAACGTTTAATCCAAACCTGTTCCAGTTCTTTTGCCTCTAACTCTTGCCTTCTTTTGCCTGCGGGTTTCACGTCCTCTCCCGTCCAAACCGACTGTGTTAGGGCAATCGGATAATGATCAGTGAGAAAGCGTGCATCTTACACAAAAAATTTCCTAGCCAGGGGCACAAAGCCAAATGCCGGACTGTAAACACGGAACCCGGGCAGATGAAATGCACCCTCCGCCAAGAGATTTCATAAAGCCAGCCTGTGAGGAGCCCACTAACGATGCCCGCACCGTCTCCCAGCCCGGGCTGCCCAAGCGCGCTAACGCTTACGCCATTTCAAATTGGAGCCCTTTAGTCATTGGGAGTCTTGCATATGAAAGAATAGACTTTTCGACAACTCCTGCGCGCTCCCTTTTAACTCACCCAGTTACTGTCAAAAGAACAAAACATTTTCGCCCAATACCCACCTCTTCCATTCTGTGTCCCTTGTCCCCGAGCTGTTACTCTCTCCCGCTCTCTTTCTCCCTTTAGTACAAATACAAAGAAGCATTTGAGAGAATGAAAGGCCAGATGCTCGGCTCCCGGAGCTTGGAAGATGACCTCAGCCTTGCACATTCAGTACATGCGACCTCGCTGCAGAGTGATGTAAGTAAGAGAAGAGGCAGGAGCTGAGGAGGGCCCACCTGACGATGCTCCTGGAATAGCCAGCCCAGGTCTCCCAGCCTCTGGGAAGTGGGTGATGCTGCTGCTCCTGACTTGCTGGGCAGAGTTATGAAATCTCCTTCAGGGTTTTTTAGCTTCTTCCTCCTTAACATGTGCTTGGATGTGTGGACCTCCTAGTTCCGTTCTGGACCGGGCATTCTTTGGTTTGGATCTAGGTGGTCTGTGAGATGTGTTTGGCCTGAAGAGAGACTTTATTTTTGTAGGCCACAGAGTGAATTACCACACATGTTCAGAAATGGGAAAAGATTTACATGAAAGTTCTAGAATGCTTGTTAGATGCTAGACTGGATTCCTGGAGGCTATAGCCAATTGAAGTTGCTCAGTAACAATCATATATAGATAGATGGGGTATGTGCTTACACATACACACACACGTGCGCGTGTGCACACACACACACACACACACACACTTTATTCTTATTTGTGCTTACATATGTATAGGCACCTGATTTGCTATCACCCTTGACAATTAATATGATCTTGTGGACTCTGGTACCGGGGTGTACAAACAACGTCCTTGCACATGTGTGAGGGGCTAATGTCAGGGGCAAAAGCTGTGCCCAACATGTTACAGGGGTCTAGCCTATGTATTATCTCGTTTAACTAGGATCTCCGATGGCTTACTGAGGTCGAGTGAATGGCTCAGTCCCTTGTCCAGAGTCAGCTGGAAAGAGGCAGTGCATACTCTCCCTCTCCCCCTTCCTTTCCCCTCCCCTCCCCCTACTCTTTTCCCCTTCCCCTCCCTCTCCCCCCTTCCTCTCCTTTTTCCTCCCTCTTCCCTTCCTCCTCCCCTCCCTCTCTCCCTCTCCCAGTCCCCTCCCCCTTTCTTCTCCCCTCCCCCTCCTTCCTTGCTTCCTCCCTCCCTCTCTCCCTCTCCCCCCTCTCCTGCCCCACACCTTCATCTGTTCTATGCCATTTTCTCTTCCTCACTCTTCCTGATTCCATCCTTGCTTCTTGTCTTGGGTGGCTGACCTCTGAACATGGGATTAGATGCCAGCTGGCCTTGTTGAGGGTGAGAGCCTGATTCATGAGGTGAGAGTGGGAGGTTTAGGCCACGTGCTTGGGTTGAGTGTCAGAGGGCAGTTGGCAAAAGGAAAAGGTAGTGAGCCTGCACCCTATTTCTGAGGAGGCTCCCGGTGAGAACCACCAGCTTTACACAGCTCCTCTCGGGGCTAGTGAGTCTGAAATGGGTTCCTCCCTCAGTTTTCAAGATATATGTTGGGCTTGGGAATGAGAATCTCTTCTCAGGACTCAATTTTCAGACAGCCCTCTCCTCCTGCTGGCTGTCAGATTGACTAGAAATCCATCTAATGTTGGACAACATTAGCTCTTTGCCATGACTCGAGAACCCCTGAACTTGAGTGGATATTGGGGGGATATATTGGATGTATCTCATGAGCCTTTTTGACAATGTGCAACGGGGTGACCTAGGAAATTGATCAAGGGGTTTCCTGGCATTGAATATGTCCCTTTATATTCCCCTTAGTCAGGGAGCCTTGGCCCCTGTACCCAGGCCAGTGACTTCCAGGGCCAAGAGTTGTGAAGTCATGAGCCAGACTCAAGCATGCTTGTTAGGTCTGTGTCTACAAGAGGGCACCATGGGCCTGCATCAGTGTCTCCGGCTGATGGGACGGTTGTGTTGTAGTTGCACTCCCTGATGACCCTGTGCAAACAGTAGCTTTGAAATGACGGCTGCCGATCTGCCTGCCCCTCTAGGTGAATTATAAGAAAGGCTTTGAACACTCAAAGGCTCGCTTCCATCTGCCGCTGGATATGGTAACCTTGGTGCACGCCAAGAAGGCTCAGACCCTGGCCAGCAACCAGGACTACAGACATCCGCTCCCCCAACACACATCCTTGGCAGAAGACCTGAGGCTGAGCTGTGCCAAGAAAGCTCACAAGTTACAGAGTGAGGTAAAGTGCCCGGACCTCTCCCTCAGGACCCTTCTCCTGGCAGCTCAGATCACAAGGCCACTGCCTCAAGTTCCTTGTGCCTCTTTGCATCTTCCTTAGTTCAGGCATCCTAAACTCTTCTCTATCTAGCCCAAGAGCTCCCACACTGCCCTACCACACAGTTACAGCACTCCAGTGAGAACAGCCACCGTTCCCTGAGAGTCCCTGTTGAATTCAAAGCATTGCATTTGGAAAATACCTCATCTAATCTCCTCCACCACCCAATATCCCTGCGTTAATAGTTCTCACTGTTCAGAGGAATTGTAGAAGACTCACAGAAGGGAACTCAGTAGTCTAAATCAGGTCAACTGTGTGTGCGGGATGGGGTGAGATGCCACATGGGTTTGTGGGTTTTCAGGATTTGTTCCTGGCCTCAGGTTGGGTGGAAAACCTTCTTAATGTTTTATGGGGGAAGCACGGATTGAGGCTAGACAGTCAGGCCCGGCGGTGCTGTCAGGAACCCGAGTGCCGCTGTAGGGATGAGGGAGCTGCCACGCTCATTGTAGGGCATTTGTCACTTACGCAGAGCCCTGAAACATGCCCTGTCTGGTACTGTGGTAACAGTCAGAGGACTGCACAACCGGGTGCTTTGCTGGCTGAGGGGAGCAAGCGTGGGGACTCTTTACTGTCATTCTGGATCACTCAGGGTTAGTGTTTGAAATACACTTGCCCACAGAGGTGCAGACCCGAACGGGTCTTTGCCAGCTTATTTTGGATTCATTCATTAGTTCTTCCTTTACCCATGATTAATTAATACCACCCACTGCTGCTGGCTTTTGTTTGAAAGCCTGGTTAAACCTTTCGCACGTTTGCCCCAAGACACCCGATTTCCTAGCCGTGGTCCTCTCCAGCTTTTAGGTTTTGATAGATCACATTAAAACAAAACTCCATTCGGCATCGCTGTCACAGCCACTCACAGAGAAGTGACAGCCGAGTGACTTCCTTCTGACTCACGTTTTTCCCCCATAAGCCTTTACCGAGAAACACGAGCAGCATTGTTGAGTGGTGCCACATCTGTACAGACAGACCCAGACTGCCTGGAGACCTAGCCGTGTGCTTCCATATGGTGTCCGGAGACCCTGGCTTCCCTTGCTTCTCTGTTCAGAGTTTGGCTCTTCTGACATTTATATATTCCCCATAGAATCTGTACCGCTCGGACTTGAACTTCATGCGTGGTATTCCCTGTGTCATTCCTGGAGCGCTGGAGATTGAAGGAAGGAAGAAAGCCTCTGAGCTCATCAGCGAGGTAACATGGGACTCCAGAGAGTGACAGTGCTACTGGGATGTCCACAGTAGATGCCCCAGTGGATGTGTGTCCCACTGATCAGGCAGCTGGAGTTAAGCTGTCACCTTTTGCCTTGAGTATTTGTTCTTACTGACGTTTTCGTTCAGACTGGACTCCACCTAAGAAAGCTCGGTGGGGACTGGGGAGATGGCTCAGGAGATGAGGTTAAATGAGTAAAGTGAGGGTCAAAGTTGAGCTCCCCAGCACCCACTTACACAGCCAGGCACCACTGTGTTCATCTGTAATCCCAGTTCTGGGCAAAGGGAGGCAGGAGGATTCCTGTAGCTTACTGGCCAATGAGTCAGTGAGTCCCAGGTTAAAAGAGACCCTTTCTTGAACAAAGTGAGTAGTGATAGAGGAAGATACCTAATGCTGATGTCTGGCATTCATAATAAACACACACACATACTACACACACATGAATGCATGCACATAACACACTGTACACATACATGTATGTAGATGCAAACATACAGTGCATATACACAGACACATACTATACACATACCGTACACACACATGCATTCACATGCATACATACATAATACTGCACACACATGGGTGCCGTGCACACACATTGTATACACTGTACACAAACATGCATGTGCATATACATACTGTGCATACACATGCATGAATATGCATATGTACACTTTATAGACACAGATACACATGCTACACACACTGTACACACACATGCATGCACATGCATACATACACACTGCACGCACACATGCATATACACACCAACACACATACAAGAATATCAAGTTGGCTGACTCATGAGCCCGTAAGTTGCACTTTTCCTAGGTCCTTTGAAGGGCAGCCCTGTGGTACAGTGGAAAGCAGGAAGGCTTTGAAAACCAACAAATGAGGCATTGAAATTCTCAGTCGGCTCTCATCTGCTTTGTGACCTCAGCCTAGTTACCTGCCCTTCCTGATCCCCAGCTTCTAAATTAGTCACATGGGGTTATACAGAGCACCTCGGTCTGGCTTTTATAAGGATTGGCACTGACTTAAGCCCAATGTTTCTCTGACAGCTGTGTTTGAGATGGCAGCTATGTGCTCTCTGATTAGTTGGTAAAAAAAAAAAAAAGTAAACAGACTCAGAACACTAAGCTCTCTAAATGCATGGGGAGCCTTACTCACCTCATGGCGCTTACGGTGGACTCAAGGACGGGGATGGTGGTGGGAATAGAGAAACGGATGTTTAGCGCCATCCTGCAAGCTAAGGCAGGTGGACAGTGTTCTGTGCGAGTTCAGGGGCCCTGGGCTCTGCATTCCAAGGACAGTCTCTGCATCAAAGCTCCTTTAGGGCCCCATGTGAATCTTCAAAGAACCCATAAAGCCAATGCCTTTCTGAGTCCTGGTGCAGGCAGATGTGGTGTGTGTGTGTTTGTGTGTGTGTGTTTGTGTGTACATTTGTGTGGGTATGTACATGGGACCTAGACTTTGTTCTTCAGGAACCATCCTTCTTGCTTTGTGAGACAGGGTCTTTCCATGACCCAAAACTCTATACATAGTCTAGACAGGCTGGCCCGAGAACCCCAGGGATCTGCCTGTCTGCCTCTCCAGTACTGGGATTGCAAACATGTCACCACACATGAGTGTGGTTTTGAAGGCGCACAGTGTGTCATGTGTCCTAGATGCTGTGGACATCCATATCCTCAGGTGCAGACTTCAAGTGTAGCTGGTCCAGCTCGCCTGCAGAGGGAGGTGGCCTACTGGATTCTAGAGGGATGGCCGGCAGCCTGGGCAGAAGGAGGCTCACTTGGGTGTGGTGGCACACTCTTCTGATTCCAATGTGGAGACATGCAGAGGCAGGAGGATTCCAGGGGTCTCTGGCCACCAGGCTGTCTAGTCAGCAAGTTCAAGGTCCTGTGAGGGACTTATCTCAAAAAGAAGATATTTATAGTGTTCCAGAGGGAACAATACCTCAAATCATCTTCTGGCATCTACATGCATGTACACATAGAGACACACACATGTGCATGCATTTGCACAGGCATGAATGTGTGCATGCGAGCTCATATACACACACAGACACACACACACAGACACAGATACACACACAGACACACACAGAGACACACACACACAGACACACACACAGACACAGACACAGACACACACAGACACACACACAGACACACACATAGACACAGACACATACACACACACACACACACACTAATTAGGATTTACAGCACCGTTTCCTCCCTTACCAAGCTATCTCTTTCCTTTCTCAGAGTAAATACCGTCAGCATCCTGGGTCGTTCAAGTACACGACTGTGACAGATACTCCCAACCTTCTGCATGCCAAGTTCAGCAACCAGATCACCAATGAGGTGAAATCTCCAATGCTATTCAAGGATGGCTAGATTGTAAAAGAAAAGACAAAAGATGTGTGGATTTTGGTGACCTGGGGAAGGGAAAGTCATTTGTATTTATGGGGGATTTGGAAAGAACAGAACATTTCGTCCAGAGCCTAAACATCTCTGAGGGGACAGGAGGGCCAGTTAGGTATCTGCTTTAGACTTTAGTCTGGTTCCTGTAGACCAGGGGCAGGTTGGAATCTCAGCTTCAGGCACACCCTACGGTGGCTGGACCTATAGAGTCGTGGACAAGGCTCTCAGCTGACTTGTTTGAACATAGCCAGCCTGTGACCAATGTAATGTTCATTTGTGGATGACATGTGGTTATCCAAAGGCAGGTCTTGCATGGCATCTGTCTAGAATTTTTCACCTTAACCTCAGTCACTACTATCTCCTAGATCTATACACCCCAACATTTGCTATTCCCAATAAGAAAGAAAAGGAGGGGAACGGGTCTCCTCTGCCAAAATTATTTCTCCTGCCCTCCTAGCTCTTCTCCTTGCTGGGACTCTCATGTCAGCCAGGCAGACACTTAATATCATCACATCATGTTTATTCTTAAGATTCTCCCGATGCTAGCTCTCAGAAGCTATGTGGGGAGCTGGCTATTTCCCTCATTCACCTCCACATCCAACCCAAGAAGTTGGAAGTGGCAGCTGAAGATAAGGACCCAAAAGAGACAGAGTTCAGCATTTTGCACAGAGATGCCATAGATTTAAAATTCTTCCTCGCCCCTCCCTGCCTTTCTAAACCATGTGCTGTGGAGGGGCTGTTTTAGGATAGCCTCTGACCCTACAGAAGCTGGCATACACTGACCCATTTCTGATCACAAGGACCAGCCCTCCAGGGTGGCTCTGTCTCAGCTTCCTCTCAGAAGGGATCCCAAGGCATCAAGAAAGGGTGCAGACCAGGGCTACCTCTTTCCACAAGCAGGGTTTCCATTAGGTGTCCCAGGTCACCTTCTGCTGTATCAGGGGAATGAATATCAGGACACTAGCCCCTTGTTTGTCTTCCTCCATGTTTAGGAAAGCAGCTCCTTACACAGGCCTTCCAGTTTAGTCAGACAGTCTGACTGTACTGAAAGAAATGTCCCTCAACCCAGGCTGAAGCTGTGTCCGGGGAAGCCTTCCCAGATACAAGCATGGGCCCACTGTCTTCTCACCATTTATTTATCTATGATTAATTAATTAGTTAATTAATTTTTAATTTGTGTGTAATGTCTCACTATTTGTTTGTTTGTTCATCTATTTATTATTAATTGGTCAGTTAATTAATTTTTAATTTGTGTGTATCGCCTCACTATTTATTCATTTGTTTGCTCGTCTGTTTGTTTACTCATTGTTAATTTGGGTTCAGCGTCTCTATAAAGCGGCTGGCGAGGATGTGCGACACCAATACACAGCAACCCTCGGTCTGCCTGAATTCACCCGAGCCAAAACCAACGCAGCCAACCTGAGCGAGGTAAGCCTTTCCCTGGCTGAAGTTCAACCATGCTCTGAAGCGACCCGTGTTGTGTGTCACAAATGATCTGACAGCCGCTTCCCCACTCTTTGCTGAAGTTTCTAAAAAGCACTCATTGTAGACGCCCATGTAAAATCCATACGAGTGTTATATATACATATATGCTCAGAACCTGCCACAGGGCATGCGCTAATGAGAGTTTGCTCTGTGAGACCGAAAGCATTTGCTACTCACAAATAGCTTCTAGGACACCGTGCCGCAATGAGAAGGCATGTCCCCTTTGCTAATCGATTCCGTGTTCCCACTTTAGGCAAAATACAAGGAGTCTTGGCATAATCTTCGTGCTCAAGGCTACAAGCTGACGATAGACGCTCTCCCCTTCCAGGCTGCGAGGGCCTCCGGAGACATAGCCAGTGACGTGAGTGGAATCCCCTGACCTCTGTCTCGCCTCATCTCTGTTAACTTCATGTAAAACAATGTGTGAGGCCGATTTTTCCTGAGTTAAAGGAAATCTATAACCACGTGAGACAAGGCATCACCTGCAGAATATATTAGCTCTGAATGAGGTCCTTCCACAAAAGGAGGTAGGGCCAATCACAGGCTAAGTGTGTGCAATGGTCTCTAGGAGAAGGAGCTGGCCACTCTGGTCTAACTGCAAATGGCGGGCAGCAGTCACCTGAGAGTTGCCTGTTCGCAGCAGCACCCAGAATAAGGGCAAGATAAGAGATGGTGAATGCCTCCCCTTGGCTCTCTGTCACCTCTCTTCAGAACCCACAGCTTTGGGACATGAAGGTGACTTTCTCTTTCCCCGCAAACAAATCACAGAAAACACGGATTTCAAGTGGGCAGATCCTGTTTTGGGGCATCTAAGGATTCTCCAGATATGAGTGGATGAAATACAAGATTCTTTCTTACCCTATTTGATAAAACTCCTGCTGGCCACAGGACACACAAGGGGAGCGGGGAGCTTCCCAAAATTATGAGAATCTGATTTTAATGAGATACGAAGGGAGGTATAATGCTTTCATCCTTCAGCCCTGGGGGGGGGAGGGGCATGCTTCAGGCAAACTGCCTGAGGTAGTTCTCGCTACTTAGAACAAGAAGACGTGATCCCCTTCCCTACAAGGCCGTGGTGACGTCACACACACGAGTGGGCACACATTGGGTCCATGCTGCTCTGAGGTGGGCATGCGTGCGCTGGCACCTGCTCAGCCAGCCGTCCCTTCCAGTTTCTCTATAGGCACGAGTTTGTGAAGGAACGAGGACAGCTCATTGGGGTTCAGAGTGTGAGTGACGACCCACGGCTACGGCACTGCCAGCGGATGGGCCAGCTGCAGAGTGAGAATCAGTACAGGAAGGAGGCGGCCAGCAGCCGAGCTCAGTACCGCCTGCCCATGGATATGGTGCACCTGGTCCATGCCAGGAAGGCCCAGGCCCTGGCCAGTGACCACGACTACCGGACACAGTGCCATGAGTTCACCGCACTGCCCGAGGATCTGAAGATGGCCTGGGCCAAAAAAGCACATGCCCTGCAGAGTGAGGTAGGCTCTACGGTGCTGACAGCCCCGCCTTCTTTCTGCCACACGTGAGGTTCTTCTTTGACCTTTGAACCCTCTCCATTGCAAACTTGGCCTGTGCCCTCCAGGTTGGGGTTATTTATTCAACTGATATTTATTGACCACCTATTGTATGGCCAGCACTCAGCTGGCTTTAACTTGTCTTCCATCTCTCTTTAGAAACTTCCTCACACCTGAACTCCTGATGTGAGTTTCCTACCTTCCTCCCCTCTGACCACCCCTCTTCTCTCCTCTTCTCTCTTTCCCTTCCATCCCTTCAGTTCCTCTCTCCCTTTGGGAGAATGTAGTCAGTCATCAGCAAAAGTAAAACACATCTCCCAGGCTTGTGGAACCCCTGTGAAGGGGAGATTGATCATGATCGATATGGTGAACGTCTTATCTCTCAGATGGAGATACATGCTAGGGAGATGTGTTGGTGTGTGTATGTGTGTGCACAGGTTCGTGTGTTCGTGCATATATGCAAATTTTAGAGGCAGGGCCTCTCTGTGTAGCCCAGGATGGCTTCAAATATGAGGCATTTGCCTCAGCTTCTGAAGTGCTGTGATTACAAGTGGTGCCAGCATGTACCACTACCTAGTTTATGTGCCACTTACAACGGGGCATCCGGATAGTTCTCCTGAAATGTCCCAACATCTGAAGAAAAAGGCCTAAAGGAGATGAGGGAAGGGGATAGAGGAATCTATTCAGATAGAGCAGTAAATTTCAAGGCTAAACCATGAGCAGGACCAGTTGTAATATGTTTGATGTCAAACAGAAACCATCGGGGGGATAGCTCAGTGGACAGCACACTACAAGCAAGTATGGGGGTCAGAGGTTGGGTCCCCAGAACCCACATAAAACCCAGATGAGAATGGCAGCCACCTGTCATTCCAGCACTCGGAAAGCAGAGACGGGGGTCTCCAGGACAAGCTGGAGAGCTTGGCTCATCAGAAATCAGCAAACTTGAGGTTCAGTGAGAGACCCCGCTTCAACAAAGAAAGCAGAGAATGTTTGCAGAATGTGACTGATGACAGCTCCAGGCTTGAACATACACAGTGTACATCTCCCATGAACACACTCATGACCACATACATGTGAACACGCACATACACAGTGTGCACCTCCATGAACACACTCATAACCACACACATGTGAACGTGCACATACACAGTGTACATCTCCCACGAACATGCTCATGATCACACACATGTGAACAAGCACATACACAGTGTGCACCCCCATGAACACACATGTGAACCACACACATGTGAACACACACATACATAGTGTACATCTCCCATGAAAACACTCATGCCCACACACATGTGAACATGCATATACACAGTATGCACCCCCATGAACACACTCATGACCACACCACACATGGGAACCACACACATGTGAACATGCATATACACAGTGTGCACCCTCTATGAACACACTAATGACCAAACACATGTGAGTATGCATATACATAGTGTACATCTTTCACACACTCATGCCCACACACATGTGAACCACACAGATGTGAACATGCACATACATAGTGTGTACCCCCAATGAACACACACATGTGAACCACACACATGTGAACATGCACATACACAGTGTGTACTCTCCATGAACACACTCATGACCACACACATGTGAGTATGCACATACACAGTGTACATCTCCCACAAACACACTCATGCCCACACACATGTGAACACGCACATATACTCTGTGCACCCCACATAAACATGCTTGTGCCCACACACATACACTGTGTACATCCCCCATGAACGTGCTCATGTCCACATACATGTGAACACACATATACACAGTGTGCACCCCATGAACACACTTATGCCAGTATACATGTGAACATGTACATATACAATGTGCATCCCAGATGAATACCCTCATGTCCACATACATGTGAACACATGTGTACACAGTGTGTACCCCCCATGAACTTGCTCATGCCCACACACATGTGAACCACACACATGTGAACATACACATACACAGTATACATACCCCATGAACACACTCATGCCCACACACGTGTGAACATGCACATACACACCATGGACACTACATACACATGAAAGTGGGTGAACGAAGTGAAGTTTTGTGGATTGGCAGAGAGCACAGGGTGGAGCTCCGGATCTAAAGATAATTCGACCGTGGCTCACACTGACTGCTATACTGAGCTTACCACACTGACTGCTATACTGAG
>NW_021604568.1:15662543-15682777 GCF_004785775.1 Grammomys surdaster | reverse complement strand
TGACTGCTATACTGAGCTTACCACACTGACTGCTATACTGAGCTTACAGCTGCTAGGGAGGCTTGGTAAGGTGGGCTCAGGTCTCACCCTCTGAACTCTGGCTCTCTTGTAAAAGGATCTAAAAACAGTAGCAACAGGTATAGGCCCCAAGGCTCCCGAAGGAGAAATCTTTCCCTAATCAAGAGCAGTGGCAGGTCAGGGGAGAGAGGATGCAGCCGAGTGCCATGTCTCTGGAGGAAGGCTCTGCAGTTCTGTTTCTGAGGTGTACATCCCCTGTGCCATCCATGTGAGCTTGCACAGGTCCCTCATCCTCGCTCAGCCTTGGACATGGTGATGACAGTTCAGTGATCATGTGCTGTGGTTTTATAGGACACACAGAGTGGAGCATAGCACCACTGCCATCTCTCTGGGCCCTATGCCAACCCTAAGCAAAAGGTACTTCCACTTTAGACTGGAAGCTATGGGCAGTTGGCCTTTGTCATGTCTTCCTACCATTGGAAGATCTTAGGCCCCACAGTGGAAGTGTGTTCAGAGCACCACAAGGCACTTAGAGCACCGATATCTCAAGCCTATATTTACTAAAGTAACAAAGTGCCTCCAAGAAATCCTCGGGGGAGTGAAATTAACTCAGGTTGAGAACCCAGTCTGTAGCTGAGAGCCGGTTTATGTGAAGAACTTAGCCTGAAGCCTGGTCCACAAAATCCTAGAAGAAACAGGCTACTCTCATAAGTTCCCCAACCAGACCTCAGTTCTGCTGCCCCCGGGGCAGAGTAATAATGTTAGATTATTATTCTAAAAGTCTCTGGCCATTTCTGTGTCTGTGATACCCTGCTCTTGGTTCAAGGCAATAAGCAGGGTATCACAGACACAGAAATGGCCAGGGACTATCAGAATAATAATCTTATTGATGAACAAGTCACCATACCTCATTGCTGAGCCAGCAGGCGGATGCATACCCAGCTCGGTCCTTGGCTGGCCGGGTGAACCTGAGCAGCCATTATACTTCCTATACTCCATCCCAGAGTCAGAAAAGGAGCAAAGTTTGATCTGTTTCATGATCTCAGACCTTTGAGAGTCACAGGAAATTCTCTTTTAACCAAAGGATCAACATAATGCCAAGTTTTATTTTATGAAGGAAAAAAACCTTAAATACCACCCAAAAGTATGATTTATGTTGCTTTTATTTTTGAAAAGAAAGAAAAAAAAAGTTTAACATTTGAAAAGTATGGAGGCCGTAGTCTCACAGGAGAAACGGAAGCTGGAAACTGAATATTTCCATTTTTAAAACAGGGTCAGATTTACAACTCTGAGGGCTAAGAAATGACCACATGATGCTCTCTCGCACTGTGTTTAGCCTACGATTGGTTTAATGTTAAGAAGTCCGAACTCCCAGCTGTGATGAACAGTGATAGTGTTCCAGGTGTTAACTTTATTATAGTCATCATCATATCCATTTTTCATACATTCATTCTTTCATTCATTAATATATATGGTTGATATACATACATGCATGCATACATACATAATACATACATAATACATACATACATACATACATACATACATACATACATACATACACACACACTATATGAGTGTAGTGCCTGCAGAGACCAGAAGAGGGCACCCTATCTCCTGGAACTAGTGTTATGGGCAGATGTGAGTTGGCTTGTGTTGTTGCAGGGGTCAAAGGAACGTCCTCTGCAGACGCAGCAAGTGCTCTTAACCACCAAGCTCACCACAGGAGCTTGTTAGTTGAGCTGCTTCTGTGTTTCCCTGCCCTGCCTAGGAAGAAAGCACTAGGTTGTACCAGAAGGTCTGAGACATGTTCCCGATGTGGGCTAAACTTCACAAGGTCATGATTGCTGATGTCACGTCCAAGCTCTGCTTTCCTTCTAGGGTCACGACATGTACACTCTGGCCTGGGGACGTCCATTCTGAACACTTGGCAGAGCCTTCCATGACCTCTTTGGTCCGTTAGCTCTTCCCTGCTCCTGTGTAATCTCATCCCAGGGCTGGAGAAAATCTTAAAGCGTACATGCCCCACCCTTCCCCAGGGTGGTAACCTTGAGTTGACTCTTGAAATACTCCAGGCTCCGGTTCCTCCATGAGGAATGAGAATAGCTAAAACATATAGACCCCCTGCTACTTCCTGGGCCAGGTATTAGTGTAAAGACTTACCAATCTCATTTAATACAAAGGAACATGTATCACTCTTATTTTTGCAGAAGCAGATATGATGTCATCATCTAAGTCATCTGCCTTGGGTCACAAGCTGTCAGGAAATGGCTTTCCCAGGGTCCTACAGCTAGAAAGAGATGGAGCAGGGCTTCCGGCTATGGTTTCCTGATCAGTCTCTCTGGCTTCCATAGGTGGCTATATTATGACCCAGATTCTCTAGTCGGTATTCCTGATGGCTTCTGGTGTGCCTTGCCGAGATCACAGCAGCCCTTGGGTCTTAGTATCCGAAACAGCATTTGGTTGCTAAAGTTGTTCTGTGGGTGAGAACAAGAACCTCTCTGCAAGGCAGAACGCACATGCGTTGAGATAGATTCTACACAAGCACTGCCTTGTGTAGAATGCTTTTTGTATTCTACATGACAAACACACAGTTTCTTCCGGGTACCTCCTGGGAACAATTGCTTGGACTGTTCCCACACTCACTACTACTCAGGAAGTGAATGTTGTGCTTACAGAATTTCCAAGAGATTGCTCCAAGATGGAGTGTGGGGAAAGCTCCATCCATGATGTCTCGGTGGGCCTCCAGTCCTTAGTATGTGTAAGGGGAAAGAGAATCTGCCATTTGGGTAGGTCAGATGAGGTTGGGCCGTCTGAGAAGGTTTATTCCTTTCTTAGACTAATTCTCTGACACCGTCTTTGGATAGCTGAGTCTTCTCGGCTCCCTCCTTTCTTCCTTCTTTCATTGTGAAGTCTGGGGCGGGCATGTTGTTTTTAGGGTCTGCGTGGATAGCGCAAGCTGGGCTGGGGGCTGAGCTATCAATGGATGGTCTGTTTATAGGAGTCAAGGCACAGTCAGCCCTTCGGGGAACCCGCATCTTGCTTTCTGTCTTACCTGTAATCGGACTGTTCAGCTGAACAAGAGGCAAGTTGAAAGGGCGCTCTGCACTTCATCTGGCTCATGAAAGGAGCAGATCCTGGCTATGAAGAGGCCCTGTAGGATTATTCTCTCCAACTTAGAAATTTATCCAATTTTCTCTGTTCTTTATCAGAGTCGAAGGCAAAAGCATTGCCGCGGTAGACTGAAAAGACACGGTATGAAAAGCAATCTTACTGACATGGGGTTTTGAAACCTGCTCTCGAGCATGAGAGATGCCCTCCCCTTCGCCGGTCGGAGATCAGTGTGGGATTGACACAGGGGCATTAACCAGCAGACAGTAGATCAGAAACAGACCCTCTTTGAGGCCAGCTGTGAGGAGCACTGTGGATCCTGAAATGAAAGCCAGCTAAAGAGGCCGAGAGGCTGATATCTAGAACGATATTTTGCGTTACAGCAGGGCTTATATCTAAATTAGACAGACTCCATGAAACTTCGTTTAGGGCCGAATTTCAGATTTCCTTAGAGAGGCTTTTTCTACCTTCAAAAAAAAAATCAGTTTCCATAAAGAGGAGAAGAAAGGCACCTGGGTGATGGCATCATTTAGGTGATGCAGGTAGATCAAGGATTGCTAATGAGGTTTGACAGTTTGGGGGCTTGCATCAGAGCCACTGTTGGAACGTTCCTATTTATTTTCTCCCAGGGATGGTGTTACTGGCCTAACCTTCTAAGCCTTTAAAATAAAGAGCAGATAAGACTTTGCCTGATTTTGCAATATGAGCAAATCTTACTAAGTTATAGCTGGGGGTAAGAGTTAACTGAGGCCTGAAGATATTAAAGGGGCTACTCATTGCTGGCCCATCTCATTGGAATTTGTTTTAGTTTTTAAATTCGTCATATAGTTGACTCTGGCACCCTGTGTGGCCACTATATCAAGAACAAAAAATATCTGACTATTTCTTGTCCCCGGGGACTCTTAACATGTGGGGTATGTGTGTGCGTGTGTGTGTGTGTGTGTGTGTGTTTTTACAAGAAGGGTTGTTTTGGCCTTCACACGTGACAGAGACTGAACTGCATTTTGGAAAAGTAATTTACTCTGAGTCATGGCAGCTTCGATCCGGGGCTCGAAACCGTTTGATCAGTTCACCCTGAGTGCAGGTCGTCCTGGGTTGACAGGTGGTAGATTACCTCACTGGCAGAATGAACCAGAATAATCCTGATTGATCCCTGGATTTGAGCACGTAGCTCTTCCTTTAAACGCTTCTTCTCCACAGATGTCATTGCTGCCAGTTTCAAGTCTTGCTGATGGGCCTTCGTGTACCTTTAGGTTATTCCTTTATTCATGAAAAATGCACAAACCCAAAACAGCTGGACTCGGTGTCCAGAGTCTTCTCTTAGTGAAGACAGCGAGCTGATGGGATGAAGCATGGTTGCAGAGGACTTATTGTTCTTTATTCTTTATTGTTATTATTGCACAGCAAAGGCCTTCCTGAAATGCCCTACGGTCCTAGGCATGGCCTTGACAGAAGCCCTTGATTTTCTCTCTGCAGTTTCGCTACAGGGCAGACTTGACGGGTATGAAGGGGACAGGATGGCTGGCTCTGCGATCTCCTCAGATGGAGAGTGCAAAGAAGGCCGGAGAGCTCATCAGTGAGGTAACATCTGCACATCTTCCTGAGTGACACGTACAACCCGAGCCTTCCCTTCTGAATAGGGAACCCGTTGACACAGTAGAGACCATGCCAAGATAGACCCACAGCTGACAGACACCCAGCATCTTTTCTTAAGCCGTTTGCAACCCAAACCTAAAACAATATTTCCCTGTAATTAATTCATTGCCTGGGAGTTGAGGGCATTAAACATATCAAGAGCTTCTTACTAAATACATTGTGACCAGTTGTCATCCAACGTGGCCTCTGTTTTCATTGGCAATGTGGAGAATCTCTATCTACCCATGAGTTCGGTCCAGTGTACAGAGGTCACTTGGCTCCCATATGGATATTAAAATTGCATAGGTATAGCAATATCAATTGATTGATGGCCTGGGACCTCTGCCCTATAGTCCCCCTGAGAAAATACTGCCATCTTTGGGTTTTTTTTTGTTTTTTTTGTTTGTTTGTTTTTTTGTTTTTTGCTAGCAGAATTTGCTTGGAGAGGGTCTAAGCAAGGCTAGGTTGATGCCTAGCACTTTCCTTAACAACAGGACTCTTTTACAAAATATATATATATATACACATATATATATATATATATATATATACACATATATATACACACATATATATATATATATATATTACATGATATATATATATACATATATTACATTTCAAATGTTATCTCCCTTCCCAGTTTCCCCTCTACAAACCCCCTATCTCACCCTCCCTCCCTCCTGCTTCTATGAGTGAGTTCCCCTACCCACCCACCCACTCCCGATTCACCACCCTAGCATCAATGAGCCTCCACAGGACCACGGGCTTCCCCTCCCATTTATGCCACATAAGGCAGCATCCATATGCAGCTGGAGCCATGGGTCCCTCTGATGTGTGCTGTTAGGTTGGTGGTTTAGTCCTTGGGAGCTCTGGGGGAGGAGGGTCTGGTTGGTTGATTTTGTTGTTCTTCTATGGAGTTGTGAACCCCTTCAGCTTCTTCAGTCCTTTCTGTGACTCCTCCATTGGGATCCCCATGCTCAGTCCAATAGTTGGCTGTGAGCATCTGCATCTGTATTGGTCAGGCTAAATATCTGTTGCAGGCTTTTAATCATAGAGATAGCTTGAGCCCCTCCCAGACTCCTGATTTCCAGGTGCCTATCAATCCGAGTGGCTTGTCTCCTGATATACATTTGGTCCCAAGAAGCTGGGATTAAAGATGGAAGTCATATTTAATCATCTCTCATGGGAATCTTTCCTCTTATAGACCAAGTACCGTAAAAAACCAGACAGCATCAAGTTCACAACCGTGGTTGACTCTCCAGACCTCATTCATGCCAGGGAGAGCTATGTGCACTGTAACGAGGTGGGTTCCTCGACCTCACCCACCTAGGCCGTGCATTGCGGTGCTGTGGCTTGGTGTCAGAAGGGCGTGCAAGCCATCCGGGTGATCATGGGCCAGTTGCTAAGCTCTTCTGACTGAATTCTCCCGTTCTCCTTACTTGAAGGAGGGATGGGGTAGGAGAATAGAGACAGCAGTCATTTCATATGGTTGAGTGAATTTAAAGAGGATTAGATAAGAAAAAACAAATACAGCTTTAAGCAAAGCCCAGGAACACAGTGAGTCCTCTATAAATTTCATTATTATGGTTTGATTTTTAATCCTAATGATACCTAGTATTAACAAACGTGAGATCAGTCGCATCCTAATTACTGATGTTTGCAATGGAATTAAAAGGCCTCATGTAACCCGCTAGTGAAAAAGAGCACAGTTATATTCCAAGCTTCCTTCTGCCTATGTTCCCTGTGTATTTTAGCCCTGTTTCCTTTTTTTTTTTTTTTTTTTTTGGTTTTTCTAGACAGGGTTTCTCTGTATAGTCCTGGCTGTCCTGGAACTCACTCTGTAGACCAGGCTGGTCTTGGACTCAGAAATCCACCTGTCTTTGCCTCCCAAGTGCTGGGATTAAAGGCGTGTGCCACCACCGCCCGGCCTATTTCCTTTTTCAAGGGACAGGAAGCTGCATGTATTTTCTCCTTTGAATTGTCAAGAGGTTTTATTCCCCAAACAGTTACAGGACGGCCAGAGTCCCGAATGCTGCCCTGAACAGTTCCCATTTTCCAAGCCTAACTGGTGTTGGGAATGATCAGAAATAGGATGTCTACACCTGGAGAAGTAGACGGAATTCAACTGCTTCTTAAAGTTGTTGGCAAGGCTTGCTTACATTGCTGCTCTAAGAATGAAAACCAAGACAAAGCATTAATCTTAAAACTGTGTCTTTGTGGGATCTGGGTAAATTATGAAAACCTTATTAAGCACCAAGACTTATGATTAATAAGAAAGGTTAATCTGCTTTTTTATTACAACAATTCATGTTCAACAACAGGGCTTCAAGGCCTGGGGTTTTCTTTAGTTACCAGTGAATGCATGCATTGGGTTGCAGAGGGCCTGAGACACAGCTACCCACTTGTGGCCAAGTGACATACACAGGCATGGCCAATGAGGGAGTTGTTTGTTTATGGTTCATTTTGGAACAGATCATGTGACTATTTTAACAGCGTTCACCATCACGTGATCCAGGCCACGTAGGCACCTTCTACTCAGCAGATAGTTCTAGAATTGTCTCAAAGAACCGTGCTGAATTCTGCTTCATGTAGTCGATGGGAAGGCCCAGGGGAGGGAATCAAGGACGGTTCTACCTCAGCTCTGCCTTGACTGTTTTTTGTCTTGCCTGCAGCGCCTGTACAGGTTGGGAGATGCAGACTCCCTGCATAGGTACACCCCAATCCCAGACCACCCGGATTTCACCCGAGCCCGCATGAACGCAATGCATCTGAGTGACGTAAGTAGCCACAAGCAGACACAGGTGCTGCGTGCCAGCTTCTGTAACGCTCCTAGCCCTCAAGGGATTTATCGACTTTTTCTTTTTAAGTCTAAGAAGGAGGACGTAAAAGTGAAAAAATCCCTGTACCCAGAGCAGGACAAACTGTCCCTGTGACTTCCTGTCATTTTTCCTCCCCTGAGCCTCAGTTTCCTTACCTGTAAACCAGGAAGAGATGGAGCTGAACTCAGTGAGAGTTTCGGTAGCTCTAATGTTCTGATTCTAGGCTGGGCTTCAAAGCCCCAGTCTTGTTCCTGGCAGTGGTCAGGGGTATAGTCCTAGGCACTGCTGGCAGGTGTAGACAAACCTGCTCTGTTAATTTCTTGGCCACCTCTCTTTAGCCATTCAGAGACGTCTGGAGGATGGAATGACACCATCTTACTTTACAGTTTGAAAAGATGTCCCCAACGTAGTCGGCTCCTTTGTGCATGGAACCGTGCCTGCCAACACTCCAGCTTCCCTTGGATATCTGCCCTTTGCGTGCATAACCAACACGCTGTTTCCTAAACTCGGGCTTGTTGTTGGCAGGGGTTGGAGGCCCCTGGTTTAATAGAATAGGCAGCCGCTCAGCCAGCGATGCTGTGATCCCCAGATGACAGGTAAAGAAACGGTGCAATCAAAAGACACCGTCAGGTCGGAATAACACAGGCTGAGTGTGTCGGCCTGGGGCAGCGAGCGGCCTCCTGGCGTCCAGACATTCTTCCTTGCCTGGCCTGGCCATTGTGTCCTGGGGCTGCGTGTGGATCGGCAGCTGCTGCTGTTCACCCCAGAGGTGGCTGCCTTGCAGGGGTTGGAGAGAGGCGCCTTCTAGTTAGCGTGTGTATTAGTTTGTTGCAGTTGTAAAGCCCTGTGGGATCCCGCACGGTGAATGCTCTCGTGCTTTGTAAATATGAGTTATTACAACCATTTGATGCTTTTGAGGAATGAGCGAGGGATAATTTTAGAAAGCAGCTCTGGTGGGCTGGCCTCCATCTGGGGAAGCTGGAACGCCCCCTCTGCAGAGCTGGCACAGAAGGTCCAGCTCATTAATTCCCAAGGATGGGGAGGCCAGGTCTTCACTGAAGCAACTATCCGAGGACCTCAGCCCAGAGACTGGGAAAAAAGTACTAGTTCATGAGGGTCCCAGCTTAAGGAGGACAACTACCCCGGGCTGGCAAGAGCAGTGTGCTTGCTCTCACAGGGTGGAGGGGACAGCCTACAGAGTCCTGGAGCTGAAATTAGCCACCAGGGCTCATGGGGTGTGGAGAGCTCGTGAACCTCCGTTTGAAAGAACACTTCTTCAGGGGCGTGTGGTATGCACACAATTGGATCAAGTGCTCTGTGAGGAGGATGTGGGGGCAAAGTGACCTTCCTGAGCAAAGAAAGCCATTGAGATGTACAAGGCAGCCGAAATAACTCAAAAATCAAATGACTCTAATGTGTGAGGCCGAGAACAAAACTGTGATCAAGAAGAGGAGCGCCCAGGGTTCCGAATCAAAGCCCGCCGCCATGCCTGTGGAATGTAAAGGATGCCAGCAACAGAGAGGAGACCTCAGCAGCATAGAAAACACAGGAGGATGCCACCATAAGCAAGCAGTGTGGGTGGTGGGGATGGGAGGACGCTGGAGAAAGAGAGCTCACACGCTGAGGACAACCCCAGTTCAGGCCACTGCGTCTACAGGTGTCCACAAGTTACCTGAGGCTGGGGTGCACAGGCCACTGACACAGCTTGGTGTTGGACTTAAAGCTGGTAGAAAGTTTGGCGTCCTTAACTGGCCTAGATCTGGGACAGAGGCTCTTATTGGGAAAGCACTGGGTCCCCCCTCATAGAGTGTTTGGGGTTCTTGTCTCCATTTCCCACTCAGACATCTTTGGAAGACTTCGGGACAGGACGCAGATGGCTAGAAGGGACTGTTGGTGGGTTATTGTTTGAGTCCTCCTTCTCTTGGATATCTTCCAGCCCACGCTGTTAAGCTAGATAGTGACCCCGTCCATGGAAGCAGTTGGCTCTGACCGTGACCGCAGTTAGATGATTCCCATTGCAAGGCTTGGTTCTGTGTTTCTTGGGACTGGTGTATTTGAGTGTTAGAGTTGGAGGACAAGGTGGTGTGATCATAGCAGTCTCAGGTAGACGCTAAGATCTGCTCTGCTTGGCCCAGGCACTTCCTGCTTCTCTTTCAGTGCTAGGCTCAGAATAAAAGTGGGCGGAGCACTTTGCTTTTCATCTGCTTGTCTTTCCTTGTTTCATTCCCCAAGTACCTATCATGCATGGTCTTGACAATCCATTTAATTCAGGTGAAAGCTCAGACCTCCCTGCATGGCTCTGGAGTGCATGAGAGATATACCATGCCTCCTAGTGGTGGGGTGAGGTATCACAGCTAGACTGAACCCTCCAACCTCAGGGAGTCAGTGGAACAAGAGGTGGGAGAGACCTAGCACGTGGGGAGCACCTCAGTTCTGGAGCTCCAGGTTCTTGGGTCAGGAGCCTGAAACAATGAGACAGAGAGGGTATCCAGACAAAGAATGGATGGTGCAAGGCCCCTGAGAATAGCAGTGTGTGGTAAGCGAGCTAGACCCACAGACCCCGACTCCTGAAGAGCAGAAACCCTTTATGGCCAGTTCCATCAATCCTAGAGTCAGGAAGTCCCCAGTCTCAGAAGGGCCATGGACTCAGATATCCCTGGAGCCTGACTCCTGCTGAGACCAGCTGAGACCAGCTGAGACCAGCTGAGACCAGCTGAGACCAAATAGCATGTAGGCAGTGGGTGCTCCTCACTCAAGTGTTGTTGTTCTCTCCACCAGAAAGTCTACAGGAATGCCTGGGAGCAGAACCGGGCTGGCGGCTATGACTTCAGGCTGGATGCTATCCCGTTCCAGACTGCGAGGGCATCCAGGGATATCGCCAGTGATGTAAGACTCCAAACCCTGTCTGCAGATGATAGAGTTCTCCCTGGTTATCCAAGTGAGCTGGAAGGCACAGGAAAGACTCACGGGCCACCAGATTGCCTTTCTCCACACTAAAAGGAAAACGGGATGCATGGAGAACATGGGCCTGGCTCTTAGGATTGTAGCAGAAATACAGGCTTGTGAAGGGTTTGTTTTGTTTTGGTTTTGGCGACGTTTTTTAGGAGAGGTACACAGTAGTTGGTGTGGGTCATCTGGAAGCCAAGGAATCTGTGCTTTTGTGTCTGCTCAGTCTGTAGTAACGAACCTCTTGTGAAATTGCTTCTGTGCAAGCCTGAGGACTCATGTTCAGACTCACAGATTCCATGTAACGCCAGGTGGTGGGATGTGTCTGTAGCCCCTGATGTGATAGCCTGACACATAGACTAGCTAACATGAGACTTTATCTCTAACACTGTAGACAGACATTCAGGGTTGTCCTCAGTCCTCTACAAGTACACTGTGGCACACACATTCCTCAACTCACACACACGAATTGATACATATACACATACACACAAGATAAAATAAGAAGTGTGACTGTGTAAAATGAACTAGATTCTTCACTTTTAAGTGATTTGAGAAGCATTAGCCTTGATCCCTGAATATAGGGAGGAGAGAAGAAAGAATGACTCACTTCCATTCCTGTTGGAGTGATACTTACAGCAGCCACACAGGGTTACAGGTACATTCTTCCACACCTGAGGCTACAGGTGCATCCTTCCACACCTGAGGTTACAGGCGCACACTACACACCTGAGGTTACAGGCGCACACTACACACCTGAGGTTACAGGTGCACACTGCACACCTGAGGTTACGGGTGCACATACATCATCAGTGGGTGTGGATTGCATTTCGGTCCCGTATCTTTGACCTCTCTCAACATCCTATGAGGTGAAGATGTGTTCTCCTGTTTTGCTGGACAGTGATGGGGCACGTCTTTAATCCCAGCCCTCAGGAGGCAGAGACAGGCGGGTTTCTGAGTTTGAGGCCAGCTTGGTCTACAGAGTGAGTTCCAGGACAGCCCAGGCTATACAGAGAAACCCTGTCTCAAAAAATCAAAAAGAAAAATTTATTCTCCTGTTTTTATCAGCTGTTCAGAGAGGCTCCACAGCTGATCCAAGACTGTATGCACAGCTTGCTTCGATTCCAAAGCTTACTCCCTTATCCACTGTTGAGCTTCCTGCTGAAGTCCTGCGGTCTATCCTCTCTAGGGAGGCTGGCTTTGAAGGGGAAAGGCACCCCCATCACCTCTCTCTCTGCCTCTCTGACTTGCAGTTCCGGTACAAAGAGGCATTTCTGAGGGACCGGGGCCTACAGATTGGGTACCGCAGCATCAATGACGACCCAAGGATGAGGCATTTCCTCCAAGTCAGTAGGCTCCAGAGCGACAACGAGTACAGGAAGGACTTTGCCAAAGCTCGCTCCCAGTTCCACAGTCGCGCTGACCAACCTGGCTTTCTCCAGGCCAAGAGGAGCCAGCAACTGGCCAGCGATGTGCTCTATAGGCAGCCGCTGCCCCAGCACACCAGCGACCCAGAACAGTTGGGCCTGCAGCACGCCCGGAAAGCCCACCAGCTACAGAGTGATGTGAGCTGCCTCCACATATGCCCTGTCACATTCTGGGGGAGCAGGCGGTGAAGGCATAATGACAGCCATTCCCAATTCAGCCACACCTGTATCAAATGCTTTCTCAGGATTGGGTGGCATGGCATTTCTGGTCCCAGTGCTGCCTTTTTAACAGACAAGAAACCCAAGCCAGAAGAAGTTAGTAACCTAAGATCACACAGCTCCAGGGTATTTGATGTGATAGCCCAACTTCTTATTTTTCTTAATTAATTAATTGACATTGGGGATTGAGCCGAGGGTCTTATGCGTGTTCCTCATGTGCTCAGCCACTCAGAGCTGTCCAGTCTGAAGGCTTGGGCCCCGGTTGGTTCTGATATTTTCATGGGGTCTTGATAATTACAGAAGCCAGTTTTATGCTTTCCCTGATAAGCAACTGAAGCTCAGAGAGGGGAGGGGAGTTTTCCAAGGACACAGAGCACATTCAGATAGGCACTTAGACTTGAACCAGGTGTCCCCGGGTATTTTACCCCACTGGAATTCCCACTGTTTCAGTGGGAGGATTTCAGGCGTGCCAGGCTCATTGTTTGGGTCCTCTGTGCATCACGTGACTGCTCTTTGTCCTGACTTTAATGATGTCAATGTGGTCTGCATCTCCAGGCTGCCTTTTAATACCTCACTTGGTGGTCAAAGCACCCAATCCTGCTGATTTTCCTCTTGCTTCTTCCTTCCCTCAAGGTCAAGTACAAATCTGACTTAAACCTGACTCGAGGTGTTGGCTGGACCCCTCCTGGCTCCTACAAAGTGGAAATGGCTCGACGGGCTGCAGAACTGGCCAACAGGAGGGGCCTGGGAATCCAGGGGGCTTCTGTGAGTAACAAGCTGCCAGCTGCCCCCTGCCTTGCGAGACCACGGGAAATACAAACTCATTGTTGCTTTTCAAAGTTTATTTTTGGCCAAAGGTCAGCTAGTTCTAAAGAAGCGTGAAAGGCAGCTGAACAAGGCGCCTAATTTCATGGGTCTGAGATGACCGGGCAGATGACACGTGGGTTAAACTTCCTGCGGGCTTCCTCTGAAGTCACAGCCATTAGTTCTGCAGAGGCAAACCTACCAGGGCGACATCAATCCCGGGCCAGGGCAGCCCAGGCTGCGCTGACTGCTTGCTCGTTACATTCTCGGAAAGGGTCAGGGACTTGCTGGTTCCAGCAGTCTACATTTTGAACCCTACTTTGTTCAGGAGAGAGACACCACATCTAAATGAGAAACAGGCTTTGCTTCTTTCTCATCTTTGCCTTGAGGTTCCTTTTTTCTTGGGGAGGGTGGAAGAGAGGACAAAGGAGGGGAGGGAAATGTGTTAGATGTTTGCCGGGCATCTTAGCATGGCTTGTGGGAGCAGCAAGGGGCTTTCGTGTGAACTCAGGGAGTGGGGGCACTATGTGTGGCTTCCGCAGGTGGAACCAGAGGCAGCGGAGCTTGGAGATCATCAGAGCAGGGGAGTGAACCCGGATGCCTTGGAGGTCCTGCATATCAACAGGAAGAAGACTCTGCTGATGTGAACCTCCTTGAGAAAGAAGCCACCTTGAGGGCTGCTTGCCTGAGGCATGCCTCCGTGGCTTCAGTCTGGACGAGCGAGAGTTTAAAAAATGTTACATCCTCCCCACTTCCACGTGTGCCTTTATTAAAACAACAACTCTGGAAGCAAACAAAGAGCTTGTGATTTTGGGGGAGGGTTTCTCTATGATGGCTGCATGAGACTGGCTAGTTCTGTGGAGGACCCTGATGGTGTGGGCAGAAGAGTAAGAATCAGGGTAACATCCCCTGGTGCTGGGCATGCAGGAATCTCAGATTTTCAGGTCTCCATGGTGAAGAATGTTTCTGAATTCTGGTTTTCTAGAAGGTACACTTGTCGGAAGCGGGGCAAAGGTAATGTATTTCTTGTTGGTTCCCAGGGAGAGAAGGGCAGAATGGGCCTCATGAGACGGTATAGTGCCAGTCTGGAAAAGCCCAGGCTGAGCAGCAACACCTCTGTCTAGAGCATGGACCCAGCACACCCCTGGCTACACAGGAAGCCCCTCTTGTTTGGTTCTAAATAAGAGAGGCTTCAAGTCTCTCCAGACAGCACCTCAGAGGCCAGCCTCCCTGTGCATGGTGGTCTTTATCCAACTCAGGAACTTGGTAACTTGAGTGTAGACTCCTGGCTTCTTTCCACATTCCTGACCCCAGCTTACAATCCCATAGACGTAGTAAATTCCATCCTTCTCACAGGTTAGAGGGCCCCCCGAGTCGCCCTAAGGGAAGAGCAAAAGGGGTTCAGCCTTGGGAACTAGGTTCAGACTGCCTATGAGGGGATGGTAGAGCCTGCTAGCTACCCTGGGCTTCTCTAGATACCAGTGCCAAAGCTCTTCTCAAGCTTCCCATGATGCACAGCTCTAAAGGGAGAGAAGCTAACCCCAGCTTCATTTCCTTAGTTTGGAAAAAGCTTGAAGCCCAGAACTGTGGACAAGTAATGCTTCCTGACTCTCAATTCTAGAATTTTCAGTTCCCAGGATTCCTCAACTTCTTCTAGTAGCTGACCAAGGTGGGTGATGGTTTGTTTGGACAGACCCACATATAAGGAGTAGGGCAGAGACTCAGAGGTAACCTTGTATCTTCAGCCTACTGCCTGCTGACCTGTGGCCTTGCTTTTTCAGTAGAGAGCTGTGGACAGCCATAGAGGAATTGTGCTCCTGAGAGGAATTGTGGAGATTCTTTTGGAAGTGTGTAGGCCAGGCAGAGAGATGGGCAGGAGGGAAGCAGAGAGGGAACAGCTTGCTTAGTCATCACGGCTAACAGCTTTCATCACGTAACTTACTCTCCTAATCATAACCAATCAATACCTTGTGATCTTATGGTCACATTATAGGTATCTGAAGTTTGACACATCTTTTCAATGATTGATTGAGGTCCTATAATACAAGACAGAATCAGTCTTCAAAACCATGACTATTGGCTTCCTTTCAGTATAGACCTTGAGTTATGTAGAAAACCGAGCAAGCTGTGACCCTGGTGACCCTACTTATCCTCCAAGAGCTTAGGAAAAACCACATCCACTCGCTCTTCTCCATTCTGAATATGTGGCTATCCATATGCCCTTGGAGAGGTATAGAGGATCAAAACAGAACCATGAACTCTGGAGAGAGGAACTCCAGTTTCCAAACCCAAACAGGCTCTGTGTTGGCTGGTTATCGTTGGGTCCGTTTGTAGGGAGGCTCTGTCAGGATTAGGATGTGGGTATGCTGGGTTTTTGATGACAGCTGGGCAGTATGTAAGGAAAGGCAGAAAGCCTAAACAGAGCTGATCCTGGGAGTCTAGAAACAATGCATTCCATGTGACCCAAGCCCTGAGTTAAGTGGGGTGTGGGATTGGATCTGGGGCAGGGACCTGAGTTCCCCTTAGCCTACAGTTGATGGAATCACCACCTCCTCTGTCTCCAGGATCATATTTGAATCTCCATAGACCTTAGCTGCTGAGGATTTGCCATTGCTGGAGTACAGCAGAGTAGCAAAGGCTCTGGTGTTGCACACAGCTGGGTTGTTCTGATCTCCTTCCTGTCTGTCACTTTCTACTCTGTTGCTACTGACATTGATAATGTCTACAAGCCTTTGTAATGCATGACGGTGACATCATAGGATGCTGGGGGAGTTAAACAAGGCAATGCAGCAATATTCGATTAGTTATTACGATGCCCCATCTCGATGCAGGCTCAAATAGATATGCCCTCCTGTGTCTTAATGCTGAAGCAGGCGGCCTGTTGACCCTGGTTCCCATTCCAGAGCTATCATAGGCCTCTCTGCTCAGCTTGATATTCAGTGAGCCTCTACCTCCAAGTACCATGTGGAGTTTCTGACCTGACAGGTGTCCGATCCAGGCTTCTGAAGGTTCCCTGCACAAATCATACTGTCATCGATTGTATGGTCATAGAGTTGTCGGGAGTTGCACAAAGGGTTCGCGATCAGCTTGACTTTAGCATCCAGGAGCTGGCGGGACCCTTCCCCTGTGGGATAGAAAATAGTCACTACCATGAAGACTGGAATGATACTCACTCTACTCACCATTAGTAAGAAGCCACCAACTCTCAGTTCAGGGAAAATGGTGCTCTTATAGAAGAGGGGAGAAACATCCTCTCTTCCAACACCAGAGCCAACTTCACTGCACCCTCCTTACCCCTATGTGCACTTTCAAAGCCATTCTGACTACAGTTGGACAAATCACTTGTTCCATTCTCTGCCTTTTCAACCTGATCGTGAACTCTGGAAAGTGGAGATGGTTCATAACCATCTTTAAATTTCCTGTATCTAGCAGAAGGGCTAACACATAGTAGGTCCTGAAGAAATGAAGAGATGAATGCGTGGATGGATGAGGATAGACGGACAGATGGAATCGTGCGAACGTAAATGGGTGGGTGAACAGCTGAAGTGCCCAGAGACATTAAATCATCTGCTTCCTGGAGAGTACATCCCCTTCTTAAAGATAATGAAATTGTTTGAAGCATCGTTGACTGTGAACATACAATCTTAAGAGCTATTTGTGGAAAGATAAAGGCATTCTAATCTGAGGCCCTAAAGGTTCCCCAGCTAAGACATCACCACGCTGAGCAGACCCCATTAAGGAGAGCGAAAGTGGAAAGGCTTAGCCAGACTACAACAAAGAGCTACAAAAAACTTCCTGGTTGACCTTGTGTCCAATTAGTCAGAGATTTTCTCTCCCCTGAGCCTCTGGCAAATGTATCACATACATTCTACTTCCTTTCCTTTATGAATCTAAACCTATTCAAAGTGTTTTTCCCCCCGTCCATTATTAAGGATACTACTAGTAGGAGGTGACATGTTTTGAGTATTTGGCAAAAACTTGAAAATACTCTTGCGAACGTCTTTGTATTCAAGATATAATTTCGGTGCACATGATCTCAGCCCTGAAGGTTAAAAAAAAATGACAATTGAGAAAGTAAAACTGAGATGCTTGAGAAACAACCAAGACTCTTCAAGCCGAAAGCAAGAACGGCTGACACTGAAGAGGTGTCCAGTGTCAGAAGCTTACAACAGTGTTATCTTTGCCCCTGAGTGCCTGCCCGATGCCACATGTACCCAGCATCTTTGCAATCTCCTTAGAGAAGGAGCGTGGTCTTCCCTGGTGTACACTCAGTGCTTGAGAGAGGTCACATGTCTAGAACAGGAGGCCAGAGACCACTGTAGAGATCAGAGGCCTACAGGGCAAGGTCCATGCAAATGGTTACACTCAACTAGGGCCTGGGCAATGAGGCAGATGTATTCTTTAGTGATGCATTTTGAACTTATTTCAGGAGCAGGAGGGCAGATGCCATTGGTCCTTTATTCTCTGGATGGTATAGCTCTCCTGTGTGTATGGAGACTCACCTGTTTCTGTTACGCCCCAGCCAGAAATGTGGCACTCAG
Organism: Grammomys surdaster; assembly: GCF_004785775.1. Classification (NCBI taxonomy): domain Eukaryota; kingdom Metazoa; phylum Chordata; class Mammalia; order Rodentia; family Muridae; genus Grammomys; species Grammomys surdaster. The sequence goes on along the minus strand of NW_021604568.1, from coordinate 15,665,254 downwards.
TCCCAGAGGGAAAGGGGTCACTGGGTAAACATATGGTCTTCACATATTTGGATTCTAGAGCACAGCGACCGCCCACTGGCTTTAACTTGAGCAAAGCTGGATGAGAGACAGAAGGGGTGGAGAGAATTGGGGGTAATGTCATCTCTTGATCAGAGAAGTGTCGGCTTCATGTTGCTTTGGAAAGAGAGTTAGCAAGCCATGTTACTCCTTCCACAACTGAAAAAGGTTCTCATCCACATTTTGTGTTTTAAACTTCCAGAAAGGGGTAACACAACACGAAAAGAAAATCAATAGTCAATAAAACTAACTGGATTCAAAACCATTCCTGATCCGCTTTTCACATGCAGGCTGTATGGGAGGGGCTACTGATGAAGAAGGAGAGACAGACCACAGACCTGAGCATCCAACAGCAGAAAACAGCCCAGCCTCTGCTCCCAAGCACCTAGTAGGTGCCACACAACTGCACATGCACATTGTGTCACAACACATAGTCAGTCAGAAGCCATCTTACAGCATCCCCATTTTAAGGAACAGAAAAGCAAGGGTCAGGAAGATGACCTGAATTCTAGCTATTAAGCCGGAAAGCTGGGATTCAAGGTTGAGTGCCTCCCATGATATAATATTCTTCACATCCCTTCCCCTCAAATGAAAAGTTTTACTCAATTACCAACAATGCTATTGCAATGGTTTGTATATGCTCGGCCCAGGGAGTGGCTCTATTAGAAAGTATAGCTTTGTTGGAGTAGGTGTGTCACTGTGAGTGTAGGCTTAAGACCCTCATCCTAGCTGCCTGGAAGTCAGTCTTCCACTAGCAGCCTTCAGGTGAAGATGTAGAAAACTCAGCTCCTCCTGCACCATGCCTGCCTGGATGCTGCCATGTTCCCGCCTTGATGACAATGGACTGAACCTCTGAACCTGTAAGCCAGCCCCAAATTAAATGTTGTCCTTATAAGACTTCCATTGGTCATGGTGTCTGTTCACAGCAGCGAAACCCTAACTAAGACACTATCATACACTCCCAAGGTATAATAAGCTTTGAAATAAATTATCTACATTACAGGATCCCCAAGGGATAAAAAGCAAACTTTTCCAGGGAACTTTCTATAACCAAACCCTAGATTCTTACCTGTGGAGAAATCCACCCAGGGTAAGACCCAGAGGAGACCAGGGGATACTTGCCAATGTCATTGTGGGGGATCTCATCTCTTTCATTATACTGACTGTACTTCAGGATTTTTTCCACTCTGAAGGTCTGCTCATGGAATTCTGTCTTCTTCAGGTCCTGGTCCCCTAGCACGACTTTTAGATGCTTGCTGTTCATGCTACAAGGTAAAATAAGATGCTCTTTTCTCTTTGGGCTTGGCTAAAAGTCAGCCATTGGAGTCTTGAGCAAGTCTGCTGCAATTTGTGGGTAGGTGCTAATGTTCACGAATCTAATTTCTCTTGGGGACCACACTAAAATCCCAAAGAATAGAGCAGACCAGAAGTTATGCAATCTGCCTCAAGCCAAGGCTCATGAGACCAGCTCTGACTGTGAACTTAGAGAAGAATCTGGAAGAGGTGGTGATATCTCAGTTCCTAGAAGTCACCTGAAGTACATATGGGAATGCCTGACCTGGAGGTTCACTGATGATAACGGGCCATTTTATCCATTCAGTGTAGACTCAAGACACTCAAGAAGAAGACAGAGTGGAATTCAATCACTGGCCTTCTTTCCATGAGACTTTAGTTAAGACATTAAACTTTCCTAAGATCCAAGTGTCTTTTATAAAAAGGGAATAACTATATATCTTTCCTTTAACATACATACTAAATACTTGCTACATGCAAAGACCTCTCTACTGAAGGCATCAGGGATGTCACAAATAAGAAAACATACAAACCCTGACTTCTCTTGGTAGTTAGTTATATATGGTAAACTTCATGAAAAAGCTGTGGTAAGCCATGGTAGGTATATCCACTCTCATTTAAGGCTCTGTTCTTTCTCTTCTGGGCATTTAGTCCCAGTTCTGCCAAACTTCTGGGGGGTATCACTTGTTGGGAAGAGAGCCTGTTTGCACCCACTCATGTGATGTTCTCCCTTCCCCAGGGATACCTACTCCGTACAGTGGGCTGCAGTGAGCACCCAGCAGGGGTGGATCAGGGCACCCCCACAGAAGTGGCCTTGGGGCATGGAGGTGATCAGCGGCAGTGAGGTCTGCAGGGACACCTGCCAAGGATGCTTGCCCGCTGTACTCTTAAAGCCCCCGTAGATACGCTTGACTATGCGGTCAGCCATCTCCGTCTTCCCACAGGAGTCAAACCCTGGCAGATCCATCACAGGCTCCAGAAGGCTTTCCACTGGGTTAGGAGTGTCTGTGGGCCACATGGAAATAAATCACACAAGCTGTTCCTTTGGAGGACATAGCTAGAGTCACAACTCTGACCACAAGGTGACCAAATGTCCAGAGCTGAGAGACTGCACACTTTTGATATGTTATTTGGTGAATGACTGCGTCTTGTTGGATGACTTAGCTGATAGAAAGCAAGTTCACAGAATTGATGTGAAAGATGTTGCTTTTATCTCCACATTTTGAAGTGCATTACTCCTAGGATGTACAAACATATACGCAAAATGTACAAACCCATCATGGACGTGCATACTGTGTCATCACTAATGTGTGTTTTCAGGGTTTTTAATTTTAGTAGATTAGGGGAGGTAAGAGGTTCAC
>NW_021604568.1:15657344-15662533 GCF_004785775.1 Grammomys surdaster | reverse complement strand
CAGTGTATGATGGTCATTGTCCACCTGACACAGCCAGTGATCAACAGCATATGACGGTCATCATATACTGACACACACAGTATATGATTCCGAGGGTTCTGACTCCGGGTTAGGACAGAAAGTTTTAGATCTAACCTGAGATGATGGAAGTGTGGAGGCTAGCTCATTGTCCTGAGGGCTACAAAGACTGGGAGGAGCGATATGAATGTTTGTGAATTGAGGGTCAAAGGACATGTAGGGCAGGTGTGGTCAAGCACCAAGACTCCCACCAGGACTGCCCAGGACTGCCCATCTCCTCCCCAGGCACTACAGGTAGCAGCACAGACTCACCCGGCACTGGACAGACCGTGACATCACAGTACTCCCATTTCACCTTCTCACTGTTCACCTTGACAAAACACCAGGGTTTGTGGTCTCCATCTGGGTTTCTAAAATACAAAATTAAAGTGAGCGACCACCAAAGTTCAGAGGCTTTTGCATCAGGGAAGCACCCTGAGTCAGAGGATACCCAATCCCCACACAGCCCGGGACCGATCTCCACTGGAATCCTCCAACAGGTTAGCAAACCTTGGCATACAAGCGTGCTCACAGATTTTTGGCAAAAATCTTAACTTCAGGAGGAGAATCCTGAGGATCAGAAAGTAATTTCCAACCAGTGTGCTGGACCATGGGAGACATAAAACGTGGGAGAAGTGTAGTTCCTACTGAAAAACCCCACTCAATGGGTTTAGGAAAGTGTCACAGACAGACAGACATGGTGAGAGCTGGCCCCAACCTCTGAGTCCCAGGCATGAGAATCCTTTGGGAAGTAGTAAAAGCTCTCTCCATGAAGATAGCTCCACAAGAAGGCAGCTCCCACTGAGCATCAGGAGAACAGAGGTAGCTATTGCGTGCAAAGAAGACACCTTGTTCATGGGGCCAGCACAAAGGCAAGCAAAACACCCTCACTTTCCGTACACAAGTCACACAAGCCATTGACCTTGGTTAGACTAAAGTAGAGCTAGGAAACCAGGATTGTGGTCTGGAGACAGAAAACTAGGGAGGTCGAGTCCATTTGTTCCTCAGCCTCTCTCTGGAAGGTAAGCAGGCCCATGGGACTTCTTCTGCCACAGAATTCATGTGGAAGGTAGTGTTTCATTCCTTGAGTTTTGGTTGGCTTTTTTTTTGTTTGTTTGTTTCATTTTTTCTCTTTTTACTCATCCTGAGTATTTGCAGTATTCTGTGGTGCTGAACTCCCCCCTCCCACTACCACCTTCCCACCCACACAGGCACATGTAGCGTTAGTAAGAAATTAACTTTGATGTACATGAGGCCCTGAGACTAGGGGAGTTTTCATTGTTATGTTATCCCAAGTAGGAGATTTCCTGTTCAGAAAGAAGGCTGCTGGCTCGAAGTCGGTTTCAAAGTCAAGCAACCAAGCCGTAAATCGTACCTGCAGAAGTTGTGATCTGCGATCCCGTGGGTCTCTGCATCCTCCATAAACATGTTGTAATTCTCCTGCAAGAGGAGGTGGGAGTTCCAGTAAAGGCATGGGTTCTGGTTGACTGTCTTACTCACTTGGCCTCGGTAAGAGTAGCCGTCACCGACATAACAGTCGTCCGGACCTCGGAGAGAGCAGGCCGCCTATGAGAACGGTCAGTCATGGACTCATTGGCCTCAATTAGGGTTCGTGGGGATATGAGATGGGTCACGGGACTGGGCTTGATCATGGGTTAACCCTAGGTTTCATCACAAAGCTCCAGAATGTTCCATGTTTAACCAGAATTTAAATTTTGAGATCTTCCAGTTTGAGAAGGTGGGTGTTTACAAAACCATTAAGGGGAGGTGGGAAGGGGCCCTGGTGTGGTCTGTGTGGAGGGTTGATTTGCTACACCACACCCCAGACCATCACTTCCTTGGCAGGGAGATGACGGACTCTGCACTCTGAGGTTGGAAGACTGGGGAGGAGTAGAGCTTGGGAAACTCTGAGCCATGTGTGTAGGAGTCACGTGAACAGAAAAGGCACCGGAGGTCTCGCTTGTCCTAGATTCTTTGCAGATGTAGTGGTAGTGAAGACCCATACCTATTTCACAGAATCTCCCCTTATACTGGTCTGGACAGGCACAGCTAAACCTGGACCTCCGTCTATGCCGGGAACAGACCCCGCCATTCTGGCAGGGATTTGGTCTGCACGCCGGAAGCACTGTGAAAACAGAAAATGAGTTAGGAGGAGGTGTAACACCTCCTAATGGTGGCACTCTTCTGGAGTCATCCTCTGCTAAATGACAGGACACCATAGGGCATAGACAGATCATTGACACCCTGTCAGATGTCTCAGAAAGCATAGGACAATATGCATAAAGCCAGATGGATGGAGGACACGCAGCAGAATAAACCAAACAACCCCTCTCCCTGGAATGGGTCACAGAGTCCTTACGGACTGATCTGGAAGATAGTCTGATCTGGGTAGAAACTTGTCTATGGCCCTTGAGAACTTTGTGACCACGAGTAAGTTAACTTCTCTGAATTTTAAGTTCTTTGTTTGTGAATTTCTATCTCTCCTAGACAAGAGTAAATCTCTTGGGATGGTGTACCTACTCAAAGCAGTGACTCAGTGTATAAGTCCCACGCACAACCCATCTCAGGAACAGATCAGTGCCTACTTCCTGGAGGAATCAACTTCCAAGGGTGTGCGTGCGTGCGTGCGTGCGTGCGTGCGTGCGTGCGTGTGTGTGTGTGAGAGAGAGGATACAGATTAGTGAATTCTCCCTGAGTTCTCCAGGGAGGATCCCTTTTCTAGGATCCTAATGAAGAGGGCTGCCTTGGACGCCACAAAAACTTCACTCTTCCACCCACACCCATGCAGTACAATGCAGACACCAGAGGCACAGGTTAGAGCAGAGAAAACGTTCTGCCGCTCACCTTTGGAGCAGTCTGGTCCCATGTAAGGGTATTTGCAGGCACAGCGGTAGTAGGGAGACTTCTGGGTGATGAGGCAATCACCGTGGACACATGGGTTGTCCTTGCACTTGTTTTGTACTGTGTGAGATACACAGAGAAGTAGAAAATGGGGATGGGGTGGGACATTACTTGGGACACATCTGACTTAGAGGGGCACCTGCTTAGCTTAATTTTGGAGGCAGGGCAAGTCGACTGTTTCTGTGGCCTTGTCCGCAGTCCTGGGATGCCATGCCGCTCCAGGACAAGGATTCCCTCTTAACCTTGAGTCCTGGCTGATTTTTTTCCCCCATCCTAACATAAACCCTGATAGCTGTTCACACCTCCACGTTCACACCTCCACGTTCACACCTTCAACAGGCAGTTGTGATTTCTGTCCCTTATTGCATATATTTGATTTTTCCAGTTTTGGTCATTCTCCTGAGGTGTGAGGAGTGGGGCGAACCAAAGGCTGTGTTCTCCCTGATCTCAATGATCGGGTGTTTTCGGCTGTGCTCCCAATGATCCCAGCCATTTCTGGAAGGACCCTAAGGGTCAAAATGGAGGGAATAAGTGGGAGGGGCACAAAGGCCAGAGGCCACGATGACACTCTCTGCACTTGTCACTACCTTCCCTCCTTTATTTACTGTAGGAGGTAAACTGGGAAAATGCCAGCTCCTCGCCTGTCTCTACTCTCACTGTTATACAGCCCTACAGGAGTTCTAAATGCAGACACTAGGAGGGTGGTGGGCGAAAGAGCCCAGGAGTCAGGCTGGCTACTCTGGTTTCTGCTTACACCCTGACCAGCTATGTGGTCAGGGGCAGGTTCGTAGTTCCTGTGCACCCTGTTCTAAATTGGGCCTTACGTGCCCTGGGATATTCCTGTCATTGCATTTGAGGACCACATTTCTCAATTGAAGATAGTCTAAAAGCAAATTTCCAAGTTTCTAACCCTCTCTTGGCCTCAGTGTTCTTCTCTGCAGAATGGAACCATGAACCCCATGTCATAGTATTGGGGGCAGGGTACACACAGGTGCCACCTGCGATCACACATAGCCTGATGCCACCATGCATGACCATAGCCTGTGGAATTATAACCTTTGCCCCAGGATCATCCAGTGCTCTCCTGAGGGTGTCATGGTTAACCCTAATGGACAGTGGATGCAAACCAGTGTGCTCACCAGTCTGACACCGGTTCCCCGAGAAGGGGGCTGGGCAGTTGCAACTGAAGGTATCCCCTCTGATGATACAGTCCCCGCCGTGTTCACAGGGGTTGGACTGGCATGGATCTAAGACACAAAGGCAGAAGTCAAGGTCAGAGAGGGGGAAGCCAAAGAGAAGACCCACTTCTCACCTAACGTCGGCCTCCTGCCCCAAACGGGAGATCAACAATAGAACTGTTGCTCGGACAAAGGCAAAAACTGTATCATCCTTCGAGATCAAGGACAACCACAGTCACATGCCGGGGAGAGGGACACAGGCGAGTAAGAGGGGAGGCAGGCAGATACAATTGCGACTGCGTCCCTCAGTCAGCTTTGGACCCGGCTTTCTCATTGAGAAAGTCCCCTTCCCCTTGTGAGTGTTTTCCCCTCCCACCTCGCCGGGAGTACATTGGGGTCTGTCTCTGATGCTGAAGGCATTTCACAAGCCTGAAGACCTCCCCTACTTCCAGTGCCCAGGGGTGGAGGTCAGGCAGAAGTGTGCAAAGCTAACCCACCCCTCATGAAACACATGCTTTCTGAACATCAGGAAGGAAGAGCAAAGGCAAGAGGGTGACAGAGAATTGACAGCTCAGAGGAGATGACCCAGTGGCCTTCGTCTTTCTTCAACTCCTTGTTCAGTTAGATTTTGTCATATTTCATCTGTGCCTTTGGCTTTTTCATGGTTGTCTGAATGGATCCTCCCTTGGGGAATTCTTTGTCCTGCGTTCACACTCATTGTTCTTTGGCTCGGGAAGTAGGATCCCGGGGCCTGGCTCCTGTTTTGATGGTCTCTTCTGATGTTCCCCCTGTGCCCTGTATCTTGGCCCTGCCTTCCAGACCACTTTGCAGTAACACGGCTTTTTATACAGCTGCTAAGTTCTTTCCATGCCTTCTCCTGGCTCAGTCACGTGGCTTTGCTTGGATCTAGCTTCTTATCTTCCTTTTCTGTCCTATCGGTCAGTCTAAGGAGTCATAAACCGAGACTAAGTGTCTGACTGCATACACATGCACACAACCACACTAACACACACACACCAACACAATCACATACGCACAAACACACACAACAAC
>NW_021604568.1:15590825-15657334 GCF_004785775.1 Grammomys surdaster | reverse complement strand
CACACCAACACAATCACATACGCACAAACACACACAACAACACTCACGCACACAAACACACAACTACATCACATATGCACACAAACACAGAGACACACCTATACACACAACCACATTCATAAACACACACACACACATATATATACAAGTACACTCATACACGTATATGTATGCACACAACCACACTCACAAATACACACACACACATATATATATACACACACACACACACACATACATACATACATATACACAATCACACTCGCACAAACACATAAAACATACAATCAAGTACCTACAAACCTTCATACAACCACACTAACAACTATCAAAAGATTCTGAGTAAAAAGCTGGGCATGGTAGCAAATATTTATAAGCCCCGTGCCCAGGGGGTAGAAGCAGGCAGAATTCGAGGCTCATTGATCAGTTGGTTCAGTTTAATCAGGGTAAGCTCTGGCCAGTGAGAGGTCCTGTCTCAAAAACTGAAGTAGACGTCCTGAAGCAGGACAGCAGAGGCTGCCTGCCTTATATTCACACGTGTACATGAACATCTACACATACACATCCCTCCAACATACACACAGACTTACACACACACACACACACACAAACAGGCATGCACACACAGAGATTATAAACAGCAAAAAGAGAAAGAAAAAGGACGAAGGCACAAATACATCACATATACATACAAACACACACAGAAACACACTCACATATACACACAAACACACATGCAACTACATTCACATATACTGGGATGTAAATGCTCAAAGCTAAGTTAGATTCTTTTGCACGATTAGGACACAGCTTGAGGTGAAAGACACAGAACTGATGTTGAACTTGAGATCTCTCGGCAGTGTCAGGAGAGCCGGATGACGAGGCGTTGCCTTACTGCATGACCTTGGTCGCGCCTGCTCCTCTCAGGCCTCCCTTACTTCACTTGTCACTAGAGGTAGGGAGATGCTTCTGAGCATCTTCGCTGCTCTCACAGTGTAGGACTTCCAGCCTACAAAGCTCTCCAATACCTATTTTACCACACAGGCCAGAGAGCGGAGAGAAGGGCCCTTACACATGGCCACACATAAATCCAGTCACGGCCCCTCCCTCTGGATTGACCCACCATCATCTTCATAGTACCAGTCGGGGTTCTCGAGGGAGGTCGGCGTGACACTGGGGTCTTTGTCTGGGCTGGAGTGCTCGTAGCTGTAGTAATAGTCATCGGGGGTCCAGTCTGCAGGGAGAGGAAAGGACAGAAGACACCCTCGTCATTAGGCCTAAGGAAGTCATCCTTGATTTAGGGGACCACCTCTTCCCTGTGAGCTCAACCGCTTTAAGGAAGAATTATATTTCTTTTCAGCTCTCACTAGCAAGACTGGAAGGCAGGAGGGTCAGGCTTGGTGATGTTTAGTTTGGGAGATGTTATGATCCAGCAAGGCAGTACTAGTATTTGGAATGGTAACACCTGGTTAGAGGTAGAGGAGGTCAAGTCCCAACTCTGCACTAAGTGTGACCTTGACTATGGCTATTTATTCCCTGTGCCTTAGGTTTCTCAGCTCTGAACAGCAGGAAGCATCATGTGGCCTCTAGGTCGTCACCTATCTACATAGGGTCTACCAGGGGTAGAGCACATGGTGCTGTCACCGTGAGTGATGCAGCATTTCCCCATGAGACTTCATTAGTCATCTTAGCTTAATGAAGACTAAGACACTTGTCACTCTCCTCTTGGGTTAAGCATCTCTTGGTTGCCACTTCCGAGCATTTAACAGCTAATCTTTAGTGAGCTTTTTGCAGGAACCTCCTCATTTATCCTCATAAAATTCAGGGAAGCTAGGCCAGGGACGTAGCTCAGCTGGTAGAATGCTTGCCTTTATATACAGATTCTAGCTCTGCATGCACCGGCTGTGGTGGAACACTGTAATCCCAAATGTCTTAATTTCTTTCAATGTGCTATGAAATAAAGAGACCCTAACAAATCCACGTAAGGAAGGGAGGGTTTATTTTGGCTCACGGGTTAGGGGTACAGTTGCCCATGGTGAAGAAGTCAAGGTACCAGAGGTGTAGAGCAGGGGTCTCATTGGATTCACAGTCAGGAGGAATAGAGGGATGAGTAAACGTTAGTGCTTGGCTCACTTTGTCCATTTTAGACAGTCTGGGTCTAAAGCCAGGAAACGGTGAACTCTCTTCAATGAACCCAATCAACGTACTGCCTCCTCACATACATGCGCAGAGGGAGAATAACCCCCACAGGCGTGCCTGGAGGCTTGCCTCCTAGATGAGCACAGAGGTTGTCGTGTTGACAATTAGAGCTACCACATCAGAATTTACGAGGTAAAGGCAAAAGGGAATCAGGGGTCCAAGCCATCATTGGCCATGGAAAGTATGAGTCCAGGGAGAGATGAGACCCTGTCTGAAAATAATCTGGAAAGTATCTGCTGACTGGGCCTTACATTGTGGGCTCTGAGGCCCACAGAGAAGAGCAATCCACCCAAGGTCCCATGGCTGATTCACAGCCAGATTTAATCTCAAGTCTGTCTCAATGCGAACGCCATGTCTTTCTAGTTCAACAACAGTGCTCTCTTGCTTTAGTAGGTTCTTTCTATTGCTGTATTGGCACATCATACAAACACACACACACACACACACACACACACACACACACACACTGAATGCCTAGCTTGCTACTTATCAGCCACCCACATCCAGGCCTCAGACCGTTCCTGGACCTTGGTTACCAATGGAGACAGAGTGCCATGATGCCTACAGACGGAAAGTTACAGTTCAGTTACACGGGACTTTGAGACAAGGGGGCGTGTGTGTCTGGACTCAAGCTCTTGGTTACTTGGGGTCTTGGAAGATGCTGGAGGCTCTGCGGCTGGCGGAGAGGAGTTCGGAACTGGGAGAAAGTTGAGTTCATCTTGTTGTTGCCAGCTGGTGAGAGGATGGCAAGTTGGCACAGGGATCCGGAAGGAGCTCTCCAGAGAGACACGTGATAATGAGGCAGGGGCAAATGCCGACACTGGAAAGGCCGTCCAACGAGGTGGCAATGGCGTGGAGGACCACTCTCCAGCCAAGCCTGGTTACCAAGCACACTGCCTTGTGCATCTTCCCAGCATTCTGTAATAATAGTCTTTATATCTCTGGCTTCTGAAGAATCGACTTTTGCACCGTGGCTGTTTTATATTTTCCATTAAAAAATGGATTTATGTTTTTATTTCTTTTTTTTTTAATATACCAACCCTGGTTCCTTGGCAAAGTTTCACCTCATTTATCAGAGTGTCAAGTCAAGACTCTTTTTGCTTGCTCATTACTTTTTCCTGGCTGCTTTTCCCCCACGATGACAATGTTCCCAGAGGAGGCCACCTTTCCAGAGATGAGGGTCTTGGTTGAAGATAAGACTGCAGTCTTCCTGGAGCAATAAAACTTCCTTCCATAAATATAATAAGGTAGAGAAAGGAAGGAGAAGGTGACAGAAAACTGTTTTTCTGAGTTGGCCGTGAAAGATTACAAACTGACATTTGAAGGAGACGGTTGATTGCAACACTGATTTATAATCTGTTTCCACTCCCAGACTTACTTTGTTTTTCTCACAGGTATTTACAGATAAAAAGAGTCTCTCAAGGAACTCATAGAACACCTCTCAATAGTCCCACAGATCAGAGGGTGGATTGGTTAATCTTGACTGTGTTATTAAGGATTCCCACCCCACAGCCCTGCTTTGTGGTTAGGAAGCTGCTCCGCTGGCAAAGTGCTTTCTTCACAAGCTTGAGACCTGAGTTCAGGTATGTACTGCATATGTATGTAAGAAGACATGCTGATATAGGTCTATAATTCTAGCGCTTAGTGGAGTGGATTGGAGACGGGAGATCCCTGGAGCTCCCAGCTACTCTCCCTGAATTGGTGAGATTTAGGTCCAGTGAGAGATTCTATAAAAAAAAAGAGATGGCAAGTGATAGAGAGAGATGCCCGCCATTAACTGCGGTCCTCTACATGTGTATGGACATACAAACACAAACGCATAAATGTGTGTGCACTTGCACACACAAGTACATGCACACACACCTATAAAAATCACGCAAACCTGTATATGCATGCACTTAATCATAAACACGAGGGCATGCAAACACAAAGCTACACACATGCACACACTGCCCACATATTTATAACTCAAACACAAATCTGTACACATGCACGTACCACTCACACACTTAAAAAGCATGAAATAGGGGAGATGCCTTAAGTCCGATAGTTTGGGAGGGCCCCAGGTTGAGGTGGACTCAATGAAGGCTTCAGATCACCAAGGAAGGAGAAGCCATTCAGTTAGGGGGCTGCACAAAGATGTTACCAAGGCCTCTCCATGTGGACAGACCCTTACCTCTTCTGTAATGTTGACACTCCATCCCACTGCACGTATGGCCAGTATATAGCAAACCTACAGTGGATGGCATGTTATGCTGGGTGGTGAATGCACTGAGGACCACAGAGTGTTATAAAGTTAGAGCAACAAGTGTGGTTGTGGCTTTGTCCTAAAGGAGCCTCCACCCTGAATAGCCTTGAGGAGAAAGCAAGATGAGCAGACTGAGGATGGCGTAGAGGAAGAGTGGGTGTGGCCACATGGAAGCCCGTTGTTTTTGCTTTCAGTACTGGGTATTTGACCTGGTTTGAACCAAACATAGATACCCCAATTCTCCAGCCTCCCGCATCTTTCCTCTCTTACAGCAGGACTTCCCAGTCTATTTTAGCCAGAGATGGTTCATATTCCACCTCTTGGTTCTTTGCTGACTTTGGGACTGGCTCTAAGGCTGACCCTGAAACCTCGTTCTCTCTCCTTCTGCCTTTCCCCTTCCCCCCACCCCTCCCTCTTTCTCTCCCTCCCTCCCTCCTTCCTTTCTTCCTCTTTCTCCCCTGTTCCTCTTTCCCACTCTCCTAGGCCCTCCTGACTCCTGTGGAAATAGTCTGGCCTATTTTGTTACACGAACCAACAGCATGCTCAGATGAAGCCTCAGACACGAGACAGGCAGCTAGTAGCAAAATGAGATGCCAGAACAACCTCTAGCTGACTGAAGGTGTAAGGATATCCAGCTCAGATCAGCTAGACCTGGTCTAGACCAGAAGAATGCAGATTAAACTGCACCCAAGGAATTAATATCTAAATACATGGTTATTGATGGATATCTCCAAGTTGGGGTCTTGTGGTATAATGGCAGATAAACAGGGCTTGATCGACACTGGGTTGTTATGGGATTGGGGCTTAAGATACAGGGGCGTTCCTCACTAGCCTTGTTGACTGCGGGGTATGGATGTCTTAGCTGGAACATCTTTGTTTTGCTCTGAGCCTTAACACATCTATCTGATGTGTTCCCTGGAATCTTAAAAATGAGGCTGCCTCTGTTCTGTCTTCCTACAGTGTTCAGAACAGAGCCCTTTGTATAGTTGCCATGTGTGACAGATTGATTCTACCTGTGACCAAGCCTCCTTGCCTTCTGATTGGCCCAGCTTGAAGCAGCACGAGCGGGGACCTTAAGAAGAATGTAGGTGAGATTTGTACTTAAAAAAAAAATCTGATGATCTTTGTCCAGTCTATATGCTGAGAATGAGAGAACCTTGGGAAGAAAGTGTGACTTTCAGAAGCATTTTACATTAGGTATAAAAAGAGATCCTGTGGCCCTGCTCCTTTACCAGAGTCTAGCTAGAAATAACTACGAGGAGGATTAGGGTATTCTGCATTAACACAAATAGTTCTAATGGTGGGTTATTGCATATAAATACTTTCTGTGTGTCAGATACTCTACAAAACTGCATGTAAACAAAATTCCATGTAACGGTCAGCCTCCTTGGCGAAGGTCATCATTTGTATCCTACAGATGGAAACATGCAGGCAGAAGGGCACCCACATCCAGGTACATGTAACTCCAAGTCCCATGTGCCTTTTCATGAGCCTGGCTTCTTGTGGTTCAGGTTAGAAACCCTTTGGCCTTTTGGGAAGGAAGGAAGGTTCAGGAAGTGGCCTGTTCCGGAAATCTTCAGCTAGCACCTGTCCCTTGTCCCTCTCCAGGATTCCTGTTGTCCACGGTGAGGGGCTCTTGGAAAGAGCTCACAGTCGGTGCTGTGGGAGCTCCACAGATGCTCTGCTAAAAGAGCTTGCCAGATGTGTGGGCCGGAGTGAACATCCCTGGAATGTCATCCCAAGTGACTTCATCCATCACCGTGCCACAGCTGGGCTCCTCTGAGGTGCCATCCCCAAACCCCAGCCCCGTCGGCCTGCCTGTGACATTTCCAGCCCTGCTGGCAGGCAACCTCAGCCAAGAGCCTTGCTGGCAGGCAGTGGGACAGCTGATGGATGGGCACAGCCTGTGGTGCTGGGCAGAGCCAAGCCAGCTTTGAAGATGCATTTCCGCAGGCCTGCCGGCTGTGTGTCACCTGCTTTGGGGAGACGGGCAGAGCGTGTGCTTTTTGATGGCCACCTCCTCTACTGCACACTGAGGACCGGGGACCAGGCACCTTCTGCTCCAGCAAGGTCCTTGCCATGTACTGGTACCAGTAAGACCAACCAAGGAAGCAGCTTGCCTGAGGGCATGAGCAGAGTGTCTCTTCAGCTTGCTGCTGTCTGGGGGGAGCATGGAGCTGATGAATTTCATCAAAGGACAGCCCCATGTGCAATGGAACCAGACAAGGATACACCTTAACTCCAACTTTCTCAGTCCACAGCCAGAGGCCAACGGAGCATCTGGAGATAGGTCCCAGCCAGGGCCAACCCGCTTCCTTTGCTCACTGACTCTCAGACGTTATCTGTGGCATTCTCAGAGTCAGTGTCTTGGCGTGCTCAGTCTCACATTGTCCGCACTTTCCTAAGTTGTTTTCCAACTTAAATTTTTGTTTTAAATGCCTCTGGTGTTGGGGGGCTCACTCCTTCTCCCAAAGAGCCCATCAGTCCATTCAAAGTTTAGATGGTCTAAGGTTAGGAAAGTCTGTCTATAGGCCAGATCTGACACTGTGCTTTGTAATCTGTTCAGCTAAAGCCGTATAGACACACTGAATGAATCCTCTCTTTTCTTCAACCTCACTGCCTCATCTCAGAATGTCACAACCCCCCTATAGACATCATATACAACATTCTGGAAGACACTTCTTGAATATTTTTTCTTTTTCATGTGGCGTGTGTGTGTATGTGTGTGTTTGGTATGTGTGTATGTGGTATGTATGTGCGTGTGTGGTACATGTGTGTGTTGTATGTGTGTGTGGCATATGTGTGGTACATGTGTGTGTGGTATGTGTGTGTGTCATGTGTGTGTGGTACATATGTGTGTTGTATGTGTGTGTGGCATATGTGTGGTAAACGTGTGTGTGGTATGTGTGTGTGGCATATGTGTGGTACATGTGTGTGTGTCATGTGTGTGTGGTATGTTTGTGTGTGTGGCACATGTGTGTATGTAGTTTTGCACGTCTGTGGGCATGTGTATGTGTATATACATGAGTGCATGTGCATGTGGAGGACAGAGTGATATCAAGAATCATCCTTAACTGTTCTTCCATTTTGCTCACTGAAGTAGGGTCTCCCAATCAAACCCAGAGCTCATTGCTACAACTAATCAAACCCAGAGCTCATTGCTACAGTTAGTCTCACCAGCCGCCTTGCCCCAGGGATCCCTGTCCCCATCTTCCAAGGTGAGAACTGCAGGGTGGCTGCCCTGTCCGTCTAGCATTCGCACGGGTTCTGGATCCACACCTTGTGCTTCAGAGCGAGCACTTGATCCACTGAACCGTGTCCCTGGCACGTAAAGACACATCTGGACACTTGAAACCGAGGTTCTTTGATGCTTCTCAGCCCCCGCCATTTCCTTGTCACCCTGTAGCATCTAGTGTGTATGTGATATCTGTCTTATGTGGCTATGTCTTTCTGTCTTTCTGACTTCCCAAGTCCAAGAACCCTTTGCTGATGTCTGAGCAAGGTATTCTCGAGGATGGAGACAGGATGCCCTTCCAGCCTTGGTCTTGGCTTCTCTCTGAACTCCATTCATGCCAAGGGTCTGAAGTGGGGCCTCTGAGCAGTTGCGCCTTTCTGCTTTGCTCTGGGGAAAGAGGTGGAGTCCCTCTATGGTCCATGCTCACCTCGACACACACTTCTATTCTATTTCATGAGCATGTGGGACAAAGGTCTGGGTCATCTGCCCTGAACCATCTATCTGCCCATCCAGAGAACTCTTTCCTGGAGAATATTGATGGCTGACCAGGATTTGGCTTGTGGTTACCATCTTTGTTCTAAGTAAGTCTTTGCTACAAGCTCAAATCACAGCTGTCTTCTCCATGCACAGGCCACCTGCTCTGGTCTTTTGAGCTTGACCAACCTAGTCCCTTACCTGTGGGGATGTCTGCCTTTGCTCCCTCGGAATAGTGAGGAGTTTCTACCCAAAACTCAGAGCAGGGCCAAGGGTGTTATACTGTTTGGTCCACTATGGTATGCCATTAGGCAGAAGAAACAAGGAGGGTTCAAGGTGACAGGGTGAGTCCGGGAGAGACAGAGCCTATGAAACATCCAGGCCACTGGGCTTGTCAGATATGCTACTATAGTCTACTTTGATGCAATCATGTTGTGGGTTTGTGATTGTTGTTGCTGTTGTTGTTGCTTTTTCTTTGTTTTGAGACAGAGTCTCTTTAGTCTAGGCTGGCTTCAACCCTGCTATGTAGCTAAAGCCTGTCTTGAACTCCTGAATCTCCCACCTCCATTTCCCAAGTGCCAGGATTACAGGTATGCCCATCTTGCCCAGTTTGGAACACAATCTATGATGGACACGGCATCCACCTTGGGTCTACCTGACTCTCAGTGCTATGTGCCTTGTTATCAACCTGAGACTTTCTGTGAGGTTTCTGGACACCCTAAGCCCAGGTACAGTAGTGGAGGTGGTGATTCTTGGAAGAGCAACACTGGAATAGCTCATCATGAAGCTACCTGTTAGTGTCTTGGCTTCCCTCTGGGGAAATGGAGTTAGTAGGGCAGCTTTCTCAGTCATATTCTTTCTCTCCCCGGTCACTAATGGACAAGGAGCCAGTTGCTTCCCTCACCTGGAACTCAGTTTCTTTTTCTGTAAAAACAAAGTGTTTAACTTTCACATTTGTAGTTTCTCCCTTAGGTGGCTGAGACCGCCAGCTCAAAGCTGTGTGGTGTGTTACACAGCTGCAGTGTCTCTGGATAATTCTCAACGGTCTCTGTGATGCCCCGAAACCAGCTGACTCTCAAAGTCCCGTAAGTACTTCTATGCTCTGGCCCTTGGCTGGTGGAAGCCTGAGGTGAGGTGGTGGCACACTCACCTGGGTCTGGGGGCGCAATGAAGGACATCAGCGAGAGCTGTAAAACAAAACAACATAGTGAGTGTGTGAAGGAGTTGCTGGCATCTTTCTCCGATGCCCTCGGCCCAAATCACCATTCCCCAGACACAGGCATGTTAAGGATCTGCCGAAGGAGACACAGAGCCCATTGGAAGATATTCCTTCTCCTGTGCATGCTTCTTAACCCTTCCTCTCTGCAGATGCATGTCCCTCATACACACACCTGTTGGAACATGGCGGCCCTGGGATCTGCTGAAATACTCACTAGGCGGTTGCTCCCGGATCATGAGTGGCACGGTTGTATGTTACGTTCCCATGACAACCCCATTCACAGAGAAGGACACTTAAGATTTATGTTCTAGTCTGATTCTTGGGTGACTGCCCCTGTGGATTGGGAATGAGCAAATGCTTAAAGCTCTGCAGAGGTTTCCCAGTATTCTTGAAATAGAATACAAACACCTGCCCTGACAGGCAAACCTTTTCCCACTTCTCCCTGCCCCTAGAGAACAGCTGCCACATCTGGCTTCTGGATCAAGTCAGGCTCCTCCTACCCCAAGCCTGTGCACGGATGGTTCCCTCTACCTGAAACCCTCTTTTACATTCTTGACCAAGTCTCAGTACAGAGGTCCTGTTAGAACAGCTCCCCATCATCTCCATTCATTTCTTTTGTGTGTGTGTGTGTGCACATGTATGCAGATAGATATGTGTGAGAGCACTGGTGGGCACAGGTGTGCATGCACTTGTATGGATACACACGTGGGAGCCAAAGACTTCTTTATACCATTCCTTAAATGTAATCCTTTTTTTCTTTCTTGAGACATGTTTTTTGTGGGCTTGGAGCTGGACAAGGCTAGACTGATGGCCAAGGGTCCAGAGATCGTCCCGTCCTCGGGTTCCCAAAGTTAGGACTCCAAGCATACACTACATTTGTACACAGATTCTAGGGCTCAAATGCAGGTCCCTGCGCTTGCACTGAACTGTCTGTGACACTCCCCACTCAGGTTGTGGTTTTCTGTTGAACCACATTGGGGACTGGGCACATGTCACGTTACAGAGAAAGTGAAAGGATACGTCTGGGTGCAGCCCAGTGAGGATGTGGCATCATTAAATAGCATCCTTGACAGAAATGCATCCTTGGGGTGGAGCAGGTCCCCACTCTGCTCTGCAGATCACAAGACCTCTACGGGACCTTCCGTCTCGACACCACTGAGGTCTCGACACCACAGAGAGCAAAGGATGGAGGGCTGGCTATTCTAGCTCAAGCGATGGGGACTGCTGAGCTCAGGGCGTGATCCTGGATTCGGGCATTGTTAAGATCATCGTGGAATTTAAATACAGAAGCATTAGTTAGTGTTGTGGTGTCGCTGCTGAGTTTCCTGAGAGTGGATAGGGGCATTGCACTTCTGTAGCCCAGTGGCTTTAGAGTTGGGTTAGGGTGCCGTCTGCCCTCTATTTGGAAACAACAAGGAAACAAGCAGAGGATACTCTGGAGAGTGAATGGAAGTGCGGGATGACAGTGTGAACGGGGCGGGGGCCTCCTGGGATCTCTCTACCCTTTTCCTTAGGTTGGAATCATGACAAAATGAAACTTGGGGGGAAAAAGCACAAAAAGGAAGAAGGGAAATGGTCTCCACTATCCGGAGTGTGTCTCTGTTTAATTACCTTGTGGTTTCCCACCCCTGTTTTTATAGGGAACGAGATAGGGACACATATTTCACTGGAGGTGGGAAGGAGTATTCTTAGGCTGGGGAAATGAATGTTACGGGGTGTTAGAAGAAAGTCTGGGGGTTCCTGGGGATGACCCTGCCCCCAGTACGGCCAGTGGCTGCACCTCAGATCTGGTTCTCTGCTCGGCCCCGGCTCCCCTTCATTGAACTTGTGGGGAACGCACCGTCTGTGTCCCTGTGTCTCAGGTAGATAGCACTTGGGGTTTTTCAACTCGAGCTGACTAGAATGGGCATGCCCAGCTGCTGCCACCTCTGAGTGGTGGGCTGGACAGGAGAGACATCTTTTCTGCAGCAGAGAAAAGCCCTATGTGACTTGTGCCAGAGTTAAGAATCTCAAACCTTGGCTACATGGGGAGCCTGAGGGACAGCTGCTGCTGTTCTGCCTGAAGCCAGCAGGTGGCAGACCTGTCCTTTCCAGGCATGGCCACGGAAGGAATTTAAACTGGAAATAGGCAGGCTTCTCAGCAGAACCAGCCTGACTCCTTGGGAACTCCTCCCTCCTCCCTCCAGCCTCTACCCCCTGAAAGGGCTGTGTACTCATTGTATGACCCTGTTTCCACTCACAGAGAGGCCGTGGTGCCAGGTGGAAGTGGCCCTACACCTGGCTGGTATCTGAGTATCTACATACTAACCCCCACTGTATCAGAAGCAGGAAGAACAGATACCATTTGTACCCTTCCACCATTCTATTCTGATCTTCCTCAGACGGGGAATAATAGAAGAACCCTTCCTCCTGGGACTTAAGAATCCAAAGATGAGACTCAGTGGAGGAAGTGGTGTGTGTGTGTGTGGGGGGGGAGAGCCAAGAAGCAAATGAGAAAGTGGAGCTCTCTGTCGAATTATGAAGAGCTGGCAGTAAGCCAGGGGTAGTGGTGAAACGTTCCATATATGCTGTCTTCCTTATTCCCCAAGGCACGTGATCATTACAATACTGTAACTATCAACTTATCCAAATTTGTTATCCAGAGCATTAACACAGCCTTGGAATGCGAGTGTTCACTGTCCATCTGAGTCCTGGTTCCTAGCCACCAGGGGGAGATTAGGGGGGTCACCACATGGCCCATAGTGCAGTAGAAGGATGGAGACTGTCCTGGTTTCTCTTGCTGTGGGAAGTATGACCAAGATCCACGTGGGAGAAAGGGTTAACGTGTCTCGCATGCCCTCATTGTTGGATATCATAACATGGATTCGATTCCCAAGAACCCACGTGGAAAGCTAGGCATGGCAGTGACATGTGCCTATGATCTCACAAGCGAGGGATGGAAGCAGCAGGATCCCTGGAGCTGGCAGGCCAGCCATCTTGGCTGAGTAGGTGAGTCCCAGACTCGAGAGAGACCCTGTCTCAAAAAATAAGGAGGGAGCTTGGTACAGTGTCACACGTCTTTAATTTTGGCAACTGGGAAGCAGAGGCAGGTAGAGCTCTCTGGTTTCTAGGCTTCCCTGGGCTATATAGTGAGAAAAAAGGAAAAAGATGAAGAGTGGCAGAGGAGGTACTTAACACCAACCTCTGGCCTCCATGTGCATGTACACTCACGCAGAGATGCATGCATGTACACACGTGTTCACATGCATATACACTCATGCACACATGCATGAATGTACAGTCAGGTACACATTCATACATGCACACTCAGGTACACACACATGCATGTACACACATGCACACATATACATGAATACTTACACACACATGCATACATGTACACTCAGGTACACACACATGGATGTACACACACATGCATGTACACACACATATACATGCATGCATAAACATTCAAGTACACACTCATGCATGTACACACACATGCATGTACACACACATACACATGCATGCATATACATCCAAGTACACACTCATGCATGTACACTCACACACACATATGCATGTACATGCACGTACACACGTACATACACACAGAAAAGTAATAAGAATAAATCTTAAAAAATAAAGTAGGTAAAGGTAAGTCTGTTTAACAAAAGTATTAAGACATCATCAGCGTAGGCTATGGCAGAATTTCTAAAGCAGATTCATTCGTGACTGAAGTTTAATTACTTGGTTGTCCGGCATGACTGATTCTTCTGATGTCAGGAAGGGAAGTTTCCTGGGCTGAAGGGAGACTGCCAGGAAGAACCACCTTCACCTCTTAGAGGGAGCTTCAGTGTGAGCAGGAATCAATGGCTATACTCTAGCCTGCCACCTCTGGTTCCACATCAAACAGACCTGGTGTGACCACCCACCGATGTCACCTTGGGTACAAACCTTGACACTGGCTTTGGATAGGTGTGTTAGAGCCCAGTTCCCTGGCCTGCAGTGGGCACCCTTTTGGACAGCTTACCTCATCTCTGTATCTTGCTTTATTATCTATGAAATTGGCCACGGCCCTACCTCACAGGCTTGTCAGGAAGTTCAAACCACAAGAAATATGTGGTAAAAGTCAATAAACGGTGGCGGTACTGCTACAAGATATCACCGTCAACAAGTTTATTCTACTGCTGTTATTTTCAAATTGCTCGGTGCACAATGTGGGAGGGGCAGGCCCAGGAGAGCCCTCTCAGCACAGGAAACTCCGTGGTTGGGTCGATCACAGGCGAGTCACACAGCCCCTCCCTCGCTGTTTCTCCCTGGGATCTTTGCCAAACCCTAAGCCAGAAAACTTTGTTATATTAATTATGAAGAGAAAACATGTTTTATTTAAAATCCCGGCTGCTGAGTTTTCTGCCATGCTGTTTCTCTGTGACAGCAGGATTTCTTTTGCATCTGGGAAACCCTAATGCATTTAGAATATAAATATATCCGCGCTTACACACACATGTGACTTCAGCGACCCGATTTCCCTAAATACCAGTGTACAATGCAAAGCTAATGAGTTGGACTCCTGCTTGCAATCAAGTTTTTGTTTTTTTGGGATTTTTTTTTCCTTTAAATTTATGAGAAGTTTCAGGGGAATTCAATCTTTCCCCCTCTCCAGAAATCTTTGCCTGGATTGGAGAAGAGGGGACCCCCCCAGGCATGAATAAAAGCTGCATTCTGGAGTATTGGGGTTTCACCCAAAAGGGGGCTCACAGATTCTACCCACATGGATTTGAGTGCTGAGACTGGGGACTGGCCCACTCCAAACTGGCTTTAATACTTCACCCTCTGTGATGTGTTTGAGCAAAAACCATATAAGTCTACTCTGCTTCTGTGCATCTGTCTCTCCTTCCTTCCTTCCCTCCCTCCTTCCTTCCCCCTTTCCCTCCACCAATCAGATGATGAAGGACACAGAGGTAAACCATAGGCTTCCCCTTCATGGTGTGGTGTGGACAGGAATGTGTGCTCACTGTTACCAGAATGTGCAACTTTTATGAAGCCTTGGAAATCTCTATCTCTATTTGAGATGTTCTGCTTCTTAAATGCTGCCTGGCAACTGAAAGACAGAGAAAATGCTCTGCCATCTGACCTTCCTCACAACAGGCAAAAGCAGGCTGCGAGCAGAAGCATGTACTCCAGGCTCCCAGTGTGCAAGCTCTCGTCTACACAGGCCTTTTCTGTGGTCCGGCTCCTAGGAAGATTCCAGAAGTCACACAGTACAGATTTGTAAGCAAGCAAGCATTTGCTTACACATCCCTTTAATGCAGTAATGGAGAAACCAGCATCTTCATGGAAGCAGGAGGGCTTACAAGCATTATTCTCTCATTCTGAGCCTGAAAGAGGTAGAATTTCACTGCGGTCGAGCCCAGTGTACCGCCCCACCTAACATTCTAAGAATCACTGTTGAAGGGATTTCTAGAACAGTGCCTGACTTTTTGGCAGCTGGGTGGTCTTCCTACAAGGATGAGGGTCAGACGAACTCTGTCTCAGGCCTGTCACAAAAGTGCAGCAGCTCTGCTCGGGAGTTGTTTCTTCTCTGGAGAGCAGGAACATCTCACAGCTACGCTGGGGATGGATTCTCAACATGATTTGTAAAATAAATTCATAAACCAGTTTAGACTAGGCATGAAGGCATATGAAGGATGCCTGGAGCTCCCTGCCGTGGTATCTGAGAATTAATTTCTAAATAAAGTCTCAGGCAGAGGCCAGGGAGATGCTTAGAAGCCAAAGGGGCTTGGTACCAAGCCTGACTATTTGAGTTCAAATCCTCAGAGCCCACAGGGTGGAAAGAGATACTTGATCCTCACCGGTTGTCCTTTTGTACACACACACACACACACACACACAGAGAGAGAGAGAGAGAGAGAGAGAGAGAGAGAGAGAGAGAGGAAGATGATGGTGATGAAGTGATGATAAAGAAGAGCCTCTGATGTACATGACCCTAAGGATAAGTTGGCATGATGTCTGAGGCGGTCCTGATGCCAAGACTCCCTTCTTTCAGCTTCAGAGGCACATGGAGCCCATTACTCTCTACCCTACAAATGACATTGTGCTTTCTGCAAGGATGTGAGTCCTGATACCACAATCACCAAGAGGTCTTGTACTTAGGGACCCAGGCCTGTCCTCTCAGGCTTAAAGCTTAACCATGTTATTTCCCAGCTATGGGGCTTGGCACCATGTTATCCAGTCCTGTAAAATGGGAATGGTCACCTATGGCCTGGGGGGGGGTTGACAGTGAACCAATCCATAGAAAACTTAGGGGCTAGCACTAGGACTGGCTCTACTGTGTACTATCAGTTTGTTGTTGTTGTTATTATTATTATTACTATTGCTATTATTATTATTACATTGATATAAGATCCGGCTGCATAGGACAAGCTGGCCCATGTAGCTCACTATATAGCCAAGAATGGCCTGGAACTCATAATCCTCCTGCCTCAGCCTCCTGAGTGCTGCACTGGTTATTATTTTTAGTTATGTATGTAGAAAAGGCCACTCAGCCCTTCAAGCTATGTGCCTTTGTCACCGATGAAACCTGAAACTCTTCTAAGCATCCAACTTGGCTGCTTTTCTCTAGATGCAGCGCACCAGCCTGTGAAACATGAAAAGACTTCCCAACCACCTGTTTGGCACACACCTGGGAAAGCAAACATGTAAAAACTGGGAAGACTTCGAGCCTTCTCTTTGGAATCGACTAAGCTCATTGCCCAGAGGCTAGCCCTCATATATTTTCTTTTATCCATTATTGACCTACAGTTTCATTGATAACCATAAAAATTCCCTGGATCTTACAAAAAAACGTGCGTGGGAGGGTTCGGGGCTGGGGCAATATTATCCTTTTGTGAGCATCAAACATTGTGTCATCCCTTCCTGCCTACAAACTTTAGGCTCAGTTGTTTTCCGCTGGTGTTCTCTCTGGGCCTCCGATAATTTCCACTGCCTTTTTGTATACCTGTGAGATAGCTGCTCTTTCTTAGGCCCAGGTGCCCACCAAGAAATGAGAAGATCCGATCACCGGGCTTGATAGCTGTCTATAATTGCAGCTGCCACCTCATGGTTTGGAAAGAAATTCCTTTCTAAAGCAGGTCACTTGACAACTGAACCTGGGCCAGTGGAAGGCGGCTGAGCTGGGTTAACTGGCTGACAGGCTAGGTGAAACTATTATCTTATGGACATGCTAATAAGCAAGGCTGTGATTTAATCCCATTCCCTCAGGAAACATCGTAAAAGGGGAAATCCAATTCAAAAGTGCTTAACCGGATGCAAGAAGTTTACAAGGATTCCCACCCTCTCCCAGCTCCTTCTGTGCCTCTTCATCAAAGGGACTATGCTCTGATTTTTATAGGGGAGTTACGCTCACTCTGGGCATTTTCTCTGAGAAGAACTGACACTAGGGTGGGAACTGGCTCCCCAGTAAAGAGTCTGCCTAGCACACAGGATAAAGATCTTGGGTTTGAGCAGCAGCAGCAGCAGCTGCTGCACCAAGAGAAACCAAAGCAGAAAGAGCTAAGGCTTACAGGAAGCCACCATGTCTGCAACCCTTTGTTACCATGACCACACGAGCAGCTGGTTGTTGGTGATTTCTTGGAGGCTCAGGGGAGATTATTATGGCCAGCCATATACTCCAAAGTTATACTGTGACAAAACCAAGACTGTTTCTGGCTCAAGGCTCAACACTCAAGCCTCAGTCCATAGCCAGCATGGAGACCGCAGGAAGCTCTCTGCTCCCTGCTTAGATGGGCCAGCATCTCCACTACTCATTCAACCCAAAGGCGTCAGTCCCCTGTTCAAAGCCCCCTTACAGTGCTTCCCTTCCTGGCTCACCGAAAGCTCCCTTGGGCCCTGTCACATCTTCCTTATCTCATCTACCGTGGTCATGGGAAAAAGAAGAGTAAGTATTAACCACGGGGCTTCTCCACAGATGAAGGCAGCTAAGTAAGTCCTTTGCTGGGCTCCTTTCAGGCACCAGGGTATCCCCCCTGAGGTCAAAGCCCAGGAGTCCTTATTGTCAGCCCTAGACAGCTAGGTAATTTGACCTGTGAGCTAAGGCTGGTACCCTAATCTAGTCTCCTAGGCACAGAGCATGTAGCTGTCTTTCCATGACTTCTCAGAGGATTCCTTGAGGTGCATGCCAACTTTCATCCATGCTACAGAGTATTTGTGTGCCCTAGTCACCTCTGTGGGAATGAATTCATGGAGGCTCTGCCACAGGAACTCATGTCACACATGTCATTACAAGCCTAACTGCCCAGAAGTCTGGTGATACAGCCTGTTTAGCTCTTGTAGTCAGGATTCACGCAACTTGACAACACCAGCCTTTCCCAATTTAAGATTTTCCTTGCTTCTAACCCGGATAGTTTGATTTTGCTAAAACCCTCAGAGTCTCTCAACCATAGAAATGTGAGGTGACCACTTACCCCAACGGCTGACTTCCCCACCAAGGTGATTAGCAGCAGAACACGGATCACCAACATCCTGACAAACATCTGTGCAGTCAAAGGCCTCTTGGTTCGGTCCCTCTGCAGTTTTTCCTCTTGTCTCTTCCTTTGGGGGTGGGAGTGGGGGTGGGGATGTCAGTCTCTGGGGATTCCGGAACAAATGAAGAAGATGCAAATTATTAACTAGGCATCAAATACTGTTTAATGTTTTGCGAACCAACTATCTTGATTAAACAAATGGCAACTTGGGGGTTGGGCCGAGTCAAGGGGTGCCTTGTCTTCTGCAGAAAAAGTCTCCAAAGATAGAAACCAAAATAAAGAGCTGCGTGGCTTGTAGGTGCAGGTAGGAGCTAGGGAGTGTTCAGTGCTGATAAAGGATAAAGGACTCCAGATAGGGCAAGAACTGCTACCACTTCTGAGATTACTGCTAGATTTCTGATCTTCAAATCTCAACCAGGACTGAGGCATGGACGGGCCCCTAATAACATCACACTTTATATTCATGAACAATAAATTAAAGAATGCCAAACTGTTATTGACAAACATTGATCCTGGGCCCTTTGAAGTGCTGCCCACAGCAGCTCGTTGGCTTGAAAACTTTTCCTTTAAACCTCATTACAGAGGGCTTTTACTTTTATTTGTTTCTCCCTTTTGTTGGAGACTTTCTTCGACAACCGTGGTGCTCACTCTGGGGACGATTGTTCCCAGTGTGTCCCAGCCTA
Organism: Grammomys surdaster; assembly: GCF_004785775.1. NCBI lineage: Eukaryota > Metazoa > Chordata > Mammalia > Rodentia > Muridae > Grammomys > Grammomys surdaster. The sequence continues at coordinate 15,638,772 of NW_021604568.1, read as the reverse complement.
GCACCACAGGTTGTGGGCAGGCTACAGAAACAGCGATGACCTGGGAAGGATGGGTTCTTGTGGACTCAATCGATCTCAGCTAGAGCAGATTCCAAGTTCCTGTCTGTCCACAATAATCTATGTATAGGCTCCAGGAATCCTCCAACCTGATTCTTCAATGTAGGCTTGAAATGATGCCAAATGACTCATGGCTGATGCTTGCTTCCCACGTCAGCCACCCCACAGGGCACGTGCGCTGCTCAGCCAGAGGCTACTCCTCCTTCTAGAAGCCAATGACCACAGCGGTGAATCCCACAAGCCCCATGCAGGGGCCTGAAGTCAAAGCCAGTCACTAGATGAGTTTTGTTCTGCAAACTTCACAAGGTCACTGTGAGGACAATTTCTTCTATCTCATCAATCTCTTCTCTCTCTGTTCCCTTAGATGGAATGTTCACGAGGCTGAGGGAGATGACCAGTGAGCTCCCGAGATAGATGGACACTTCTCTTCCTGTGTCAAAAGGAAGTGAGCAGAATATGTTTGTTGCTCATCTTTGCAAGCTGGATTTTTTTTTCCTATCAGGCCATCTTTTCTTTCTTAGTTAAAAAAAATGGAGCATTTTTTCCACTTTTTTTTTTGTAATAACTACAGGCCTCCAATACATTGTCTCTTGTTTCTCCAAAATTTTATCATCACGATGATGTGAACTGAATACATGTCTACACTACACTCTCTAGAGATAATTCTTTATAAGACTGTCCTTTTAGTTCCCTAGGACAAAGGGGACTGGCTTACTGTGTAATCTGTGCTTAGCTGGGCAGTTGAAACAGAGCTACCTGAGAGCCCCAGTTTTCTACCTTGGAGCTCTGTGGTGGAGGTTTCAGGTGTCCCCACTGGTCTGAGTTCTGGGCTCTCTGGGAGTCAGGTTCTCAGGTGTTGGGTTACACGCTGTTCCTTCTGCCCTCAGGAAAGACACACTCACAGAATCCTGGCCAAGACGGGTCCTTTCTGATGTGTCCAGGACTCTTGTTAGTAGAAGCCACATGTCGTGACTGAATGGACGTGACTCATGTTTGTTCCTTGTCCTCAAACCCAGTCTTCTTCCTGCTAAGCCTTCAGTGTGGAGAGACAGCAGCCTGGGAGAGATAGCAGCCTGGGACAGATACGAGCCTAGGACAAATAGACAGCAGCCCTGGATAGACAGATAGCATCTTGGGAGAGACAACAGCCTGGGGGAGACACACAGAAGCCTATGACAGATGGCAACCTGGAAGAGACAAGACCCTGGGATAGAGGCAGCCTAGAATCAGAACTGACCTAGGGTCCAGACTCTTGACCACACCTACCATGTAACTTGGGGTCAATTATCTACTTTCTCAGAGCTTCAGTTTTCCCACCTGTAAAATGGAAGCAGTTTCCTCTTCATGGCTTTACTGAGAGGTGTGCAGGAGAGGTCAGGGCCAATGGTTTTGTGCTTAGTGAAGGAACTAGCGAGAGTAGAGAGCTGCAGAATGTGTTGCTTGTGACATCGAGACTCCCCTGTGGGATGGCCACCTTTTCGGGAAGTCCTGCATTCTTAAATGGCCTCTCTGGGAGGAAGGGGAACACATTTTCTAAACAGTTCAGAGAATATAAATATTTCGGGTTGTTTCTGGCCACGGAGTTTCTCCAGCAGTTTCTCAGTCCTGCAATGATTGTAGCCATGGATCAGGTTCATGTCAAGAACGTGGTTATGTTCCAGTGTAAGTGTGCAAACAGCAGGGCCACGCTTGCACAGGGCTGCTATAGAAGGAGGTACACAAACAACACACAGTACTCTGGACAAGAAGAGAAGGGCTCTGAACTGATGTCACATGGTCTTCCTCAGAAAGCTAACTCAGAAGAACCGTGATTTCTCAGGGCCACGGCAGTGTGGGTCTTTGTGGAGTGAAGGAGGAGAGCTTGCTAAGCCCCTTAAGCTGCAAGTGTTTACGAAGTGCCTACCTTACCGTTGGGCAATGATCTGGGGAATAAGGAAGAGAGTTACCATCTTACAAAGACTCTCATGGAGTGGCTGGTCTCAGATTGGTTCTTCATGTCATCCCGGTAAGAACTCAGGTGTGGGGCAGAATTCTTCTAATTATCCTCAAAACCCCCTTGTGCTAATAGCTTCTGGTCCCCTCCATTAACTTCCAGGAGCCCTCACCTGGGAAGGGCAGGGGATGATAACTTTTCTCTGTTTAAGGACCCTGGCCAGTCAGTGTTTTCAGATTTGTTATATTCTATGTTCTCTGGCCTGGGAGATGCTGGGGTGTACCCAGAGCAGAGCAGAGCAGAGCAGAAAGACATCAACGTTTACTGGGGGACTTTTCTCTCCAGGGACATTTACAAGCTCGCGGAAGTCTTTCTAACTCCCATGCAAGGTGTTTTGGCCCACTTTTCAGCTAAGTGGGACCCAGAGAGGCTAAGCAATTTGCTGAAGGTCACATAGCTTGAGACAAGGCCAGAATTTCAAGCCTTCTGTTTGCAGGCGACTCCTCTTCTTTTGGCACAGCACAGACTCTTGGCTATTGGGGTGTGTTCGCCATGAGGACTTATCAGCAAAGGTTACCTGTCTCCTATTCAGCAGCCTCCTTTCCCTCTTACTATTGATTGTTGGGGTAGCCAGTCCTCAGTGTTAATTGAAAAAGCATGTCCTTGTGGCAGTAGCATCGCTGTGGTCTTAGGTGGGGAATCCTGAGAGACAGAGCTGCTGAAATTTGTGTGTAGAAGCTTGTTGATGCTTTTAGGATGCACATGCACTGGGGGTGGGGGAGGCAGGTAAACAGAGGGAAGAGTTGGGTTGCACTAGTCACAGTGGGGGCTTATTCTCTGGAAAGTTCTGGAGCCAGGGCTCTCCTCAGAATTGTCCTACTGTGAACTGAGGAGCCAGGGCCTCTGTACCTGACACACAAACTAGGGTTATCTGAGAGGAGGGTGCCTAATTGAGAAAATGCCTACAGAAGAACCAGCCACAGGACATTTTCTTAGTGATTGATGGAGAGGGTCCAGCCCATTGTGGGTGGTTCCACCCCTGGCCTGGTGGTCCTGGATTCTATAAGAAACCAGGCTGAGCAAACCAAGGGGAGCAAGGCAGTAAGCAGCATCCTTCCATGACCTCTGGATCAGCTCCTGTTTCCTACTCTGAATTCCTGTACTGACTTCCTTCAATGATGGACTGCAATGTGGAAGCATGAGCCAAATAAACCCTTTCCTCTCCGACCTATCTTTAGTCACTGTCTCCTCCCAGCAATGGAAACCCTAAGATAGAAGTTGATGCCAGCTTAGCGGGGTGCTGCTATGACAGACCTGACCATGTTTTGGGGGGACTGTGGAAGGACTTTGGAACTTTGAGCTAGAAAAGCCCTTGAGTGTTAAGAGCTCAGTGTGATATTTTGTGGGAGTTCGGAAGATGAGAATAATGTGATAGCATCACAGAAGATGGAGGCCTGGCTCGTGAAGCTTAAAGGCTTTGATCAGGGGTGTTTGCTATTTTGAATTGATTCTGTCAATTTGCTCAACTGGAGCTGAAGAGTCAGCTGTCATTAACAAGAGACCAGCACCAGTGAGGTGAAATCTTCCGGGAAGCATTTCCCCAGGGTCAGCACACTGAAGCTGTGTTCCAGAAGCAACCGAGGTTGTACTTTGTGCTGCTTTTGAGGACATGAAAGGGGTCATGGAGAGCAGCTGATGCTTGGCACTGTGAGAGGCCAGGAGAGGCCGTTGGTGAAGGTGCAGCCTCAGTGTCAGTTGAAGGCCCAGGACTGAAGGGGTCATGCAGAGAAGTTGAAGCTTGACACCTGAAGAGAACCTGTTAGAGGCTATCGGTGAACGTACAGCCCGGCTGCAGCAGAAGACCCCAGGGTTTGGGAGATGACAGTACCATGGGATGACCACCAAGAACAGCCGCAGCAGTGCAGTGGAGCCAGCAGGAGCCCTGAAGACAAGCTGTGTGTGCTGCAGAGGGCAGAGCTGGAGAAGAGTATTCCTTAGAGGAGCCCAGAAGAGTGAATCCCAGATAATTGGACATGGAATTATTTACCCTGTTGGAGTTTCAATTTGCTTTGTTCAGGTTGTGAATGTGGATTCCTCTCTTGACGAAGGTATTTATCATAATTTCGATTTCTATAGAAGCCCACGCCGGAAAGACTTTGAACTTTTAAAAGAGATTTCACATTGGTAGAGAGAGTGAATATTTTAAAGAAACTGAAAATATAATGTGTTTTAATTAGTAAAGAATGTGAGATTTTTAATGTTATTTATGTTTTTTTTTTTTTACTGTTTCTCTCTCTTTTTTTTTAATTTATTTTTTCTCAAATCGTAATTCATTCACACAGGGGTTATCAACACAGAAAGGCAGGATGTGGGGAAGGGAATGACACTGGAGTGTGGGTGATCAGGAGGAATACAGATATCATCAGAACCGGGTATCGGCTGGGTGAAGGTTCAGGGGACAATTCACTATGACTCTGCCTATGACTCGCTTGTCCTTATATAAGTTGGTATTGTCTGCCAAGGCTACCTATTTACAAGGTCTATGACTACTCAGGCTTGTAAATTTCCACAAAAGCTGCCTGTTGACATTAGCTTATAGCCATCTGTTTCGATGTTTTTCCACTGAGACCCAAGACTTGGTGTTAGTATACATGTATGACAGGCCTGTTGCTGATTTTAGGCCTATGGCTGATTTTAGGCCTTCAGTGTGTAAGCAGGGCTGCCCCTGACATCTCCTCCCTTCTCTAAGTATAGAAGGGCTGTGGCAATTCTAAACTTTCGAAGGCGGGGATAAAGGCCTGACCTCCCTTATTTGAAGGGAGCCTTATAATGGCTCCAGTCCCCCTGTCGTTGTCCAGTGAGGCATGAGAGCCATACCCATTCCGATGTCTTTTTCCTGGAGAGGGGATACTTTTGACATCAACCCCTATGCAGTCAGGCTTGTCCCTCAGGGAACCCAGATAGATATTTTTATCTTTTATTGGTATTCCCCTGCAGTGCTTAGCCTCGCAGCCTAAGCAAGAATTCAGATCGCCTGACAGAGGGGGTTCTGGGTGGCCCCTCTCTGCTTGGTCTAGGGGCAGAAGTCCCCCCTTTTAGGTTGGGTGGAGATGGGTTTCGGAAACACCCTGTATAAAGTGACAACCTCATCTTGAGTCTCGTGGTCCTCCATAGCTAACTTATGATAATGTATCTGAGTAGGTTTTTCTACCAAATTATCTGTTGTATCACAGAGTTAGTCTGCTTATTTGAGGCCCAGGGACCAGCAGAAAAAAGCAAAAAGAACCCAAATAATGGTCCCAAGATGGGAGGAAATAGGGTTGACAACCTTGGAGAGGCTGAAAACCAATTCTTGTACCAGCATTCATCTGTCTCTTTCTCTCTCTGATTTTTCTTAGGGCCTTCACTACCTGTTTCATGCTCTCTTTAACCCTCCTTGTCTTGTCTATGTAAAGGCAACCTTCTTCTTTAAGAGCTGTACACAGTCAAGAGCTGTACACAGCCTTTTCTATTGTAATAGAGTAAATCAAGTCCAGTAAGGATCTTTGTGATTTTAGGAGGTCTCTTCAGATGGCGAAATGAGGGATTTCTTCAGATTAGTGATGTCAATCTCTAGCTGTTTGATGTCCTTGTCAGTGGCCCTTCAAAGGTCTGAGTAGTATAAGTTCAGAGGCCAGCATCTGGATTAGAACTTCTAACAGCAGACATCACGGGTGATTCATTTTTACCTGGGATGCTGCCTGAGTTAAAGCTCCTGGGAGTCCCTCTTCCTCTCAGTTTTCTGGGGTTGGGTGCTGAGCTGCCGCCTGTGACCTGCTCTATGCTCGGGCCCAGACCGCGGTTTTTTTTTTTTTTTTTCGTTATTTATGTTTTTATTGTGAGATCTTGAGCATAAATAAGAAAGGAAAGGTGTGACTTACAGTGATTTGTGTTCATGCGTCAAGTTGACAAGGGGTCAGTTGTGCTGGCCTGTCTTGTGTCAACATGACACACACTAGAGTTATCTGAAAGGAGGGAACATTAGTTGAGAAAAACACCTCCAGAAGATCCATCTGGAAGGTACTTTCATAATTAGTGATTGATGGGGGAGGGCCTAACCCATTGAGGATGGTTGCACCTCTGGGCTGGTGGCCCTGGGTTCTATAAGAAGGCAAGCTGTGCAAGTTATGGGGAGCAAGTCAGTAAGCAGCATCCCTCCATGGCTTCTGCATCAGCTCCTGCCTCCAGGCTCCTGGCGTGTTTGAGTTCCTTCAATGCTGTGCTACAGAGAGGAGGTATAAGCCAAATAACCCTTTCCTCCCCAACCTGTTTTCAGTCACAGTGTTTCATCACAGCAATAGAAACCCAAACTGGGATAGTTCGGTTTTAAATAAACATTCCTAGTCTCTGTATGGTCTAATAAGAGATGACTGGAATCACAGGCATGGCCAGGTAGATTCATGGGCAGACGACAGACGTTCAGTAGATTAACAGATTCCCAAGAGAAAGTCAGTATACTACTGTAGGAACACTTGTTCAATATTGCTTTAACTATCGTTGAGTTCCTGATGGAGAAGGAGACATCTGACATCTGTCATGGTTTACACCATACAAAAGCCATGTTTGTAGGAGAGAAGTGGTTTCCTGCCCCCGTGGACAACTCCTTGTTAATCTTGATCTTTAAGAAACGTCATGATCTGATAGGCACAGACCTGAGTTGGATGCACAAGATGGGAAGGCTCAAAGACACTGAAAATCCTGAATTCCCGATGGTGCGTTGGCATGGCCAGAGGAAGTGTGCCCTGCCGTGGAGCTGAGCCAGGAGGCCGGATGGACCTGTGACAGCTACCCTCTTCTCCAAGAATTCCCAGTATGCAATGGTGCTTACGTAGTGGCAGCTAAAGGATGGAAGGAGTGACTTGCCTCTTTCAAGCCAGCTACTTTCAGGAACACATGTCTGCTTTAAAAGTTACAAACTTGGAAGTCACTGAGTTCTTTTTCTCCTCCCCAACCCAAGTCATAGGCATGTTTCTATCTCCAGAAAGCTCTTCAAGTCCCTCCAGACCTGTGTGCCCTGTGGACAAGTGCTTGAACATCACCTACTGGCTCCCCTCCAGCAGCTCTTGTTGGGCAGCCTGATTTCATTTCCATTTTCTTTTACATTCATTTTCCAGCCATTAAAACTCAATGTGATTACGTCATGGCCCTACATGAAACTCTTTAGTATCTTTCCTTTGAACTGTGAACAAGTCCCACATTCTATCAAGTCCCTGCTTGGTCTGGCTTCCACCGACTTCACTAGCCTTGTTCTGTGCCCTGCCACTTAATTAATGTGCTCTTCTCCTTGTCACATCGTTATCCTCCCACTTAGGGTGCCGTGAAGCAACCATCGATAAATATCTGTTGGATAGATAGGTGAGGTGTGGGAGATAAACAGATGGGCTAGTTGGTAAAGAAATGGTTGGATGATGAATGAATGAATAGGTGGGAAGTAACTAAAAGGATATATGAGTGGGTGGATGGACAGATGGATAAAGTAATGGATGGACAGAGGGATAGATGGATGGATAGATGGAAAAATGATAGATGGGTGAGTGGGTGGTGCTTGTGGCTGGCTGGATAAATCAACAAGTATATAGGCTGACAGGTAAGTATGTGAAAGGATGTATATATGGACAGATGCATTAATGAGGGCTGGACAGATGGATAGATGGACAGGTAAAGATGAATGAATATATACAGGATAGATGGGTGGATGGATGAATGGATGGATGGATGGGTTAATGGATGGATGGATAGATGGATGGATGCGTTGATGGATAGATGAATTGGTGTATACAGGGCTTGATAAATAGATGGATGTATGAAGGAACAGGGGCAGCCATGCTTGATCAGAAGATAGATGCTATCTTTTGGCCAAAGTTCACGGTCAAGCTATGAGCTCTAAACTGTGGTGTGCTCCCCTTTGCCACATAAACTGTAGCTCGAAGTCACTGTAGTTCTATGCACCGTGAGCGTTGGAGAGATATGGGAGCCCTGGTGTAGCCCAACCTAGTCTGAAGCACACACTGAGTTGGCTTCTTGCTGCCAGGTCCAGGTGAGAGAAGAGAGGTCCTGGTCCCGCTGGGTCTCTCTATGGGGCTGAGCGGGATGGTAAGTGTCGATGGCCCAAAAGAAACACACCGGGCTGGGAGTCTTGTTGAAGCAGGAACTCAACATTAATGGATCAGCCTCTCACTTATATAAACTCGGAGCATAGGGAGGAGGAGTTTCGGTGCGGTGAGATAACGTAGGGGGCGGGGAAGGGTGACGGAGGGTATGGAGTGACTGACGGGGCCAATGGCAAAGCTCTACATCCGCAACAGCTGAGCAGAGGCAGGGCCAAACGGGTCTCGTTGAGTCACTCCGGATGGAAGTGACTGAGACAGATCTCAAAACTCAAGCTAGGCTTAGGCTCTCCCACAAGGCTCAAACCTTGGCTGAAATGGGGCCCAACACACCGTTGACCCCTCCCCAGTACTTGACTGGCCCGTCCACATTTGTGCCATTTCTTTAAACTTTCAGTGGGACTCAAATCTTCCCCTCACGTTTCCAATTTCCTCTGTTCAGATGGCGTCTAAGGCAGGGAGCATGCTTCTCCCTCTGGTCCCTCCCACCCTGTCAATCATTTCTGTGGAAGCACAGCCTGCCTGCTTGGATCGGCAGCCTCACAAAGAGTCATCACGGGCTGTGTGACGCTTCTGGTTCTCAGTGCCATCTTTGATTTATTAAACATTTTTAGTAAAATTTTACATTCGTTTAGCACGTGGAAAAATCCTCTCCCTCCCGTGAAATAGAAAGCCTGAAAGAGAGAGGGAGCTAGAGATTTAGATGTCTAGACTTGCTAGTTTTCTGAATACAGTGTACCAGTATTTTCAAAGCCTCTTCACTTTGAAGGAAGAGGGACCTCTGAGTCCCTCTCTAAAATGAATTTTTAGACATTTTCTGGCATTGCTGGCTTCCCAAAGTACATCTGTATGCTGGCTATGTGTTGTGCCAGCAACAGTCTGGGTTGGCATCAGACTGCCAATAAAACAGCCATTGACTTGCTGAGTTACTTTGGACAAGCTGCTTGATCTTTCTGAGTCTTCTTTAAAAAGTTTTGTGCTTAAATATACACGGTGATATTAGCAACATTTCCCGAAACACAACAGATACTTAATTTGTATTAATTTGTCTTTCTTCTACTTTAAATTTTCTTTTTCCTTTGTGAGACTAGGGACTGATTGAACTCGAGAGAGACCTTGCCTGTTTCAGGTAAGAGCCCTACCACTGTGCTGTACCCCAGCTCCCCCTTTCACCATTGTTTTGAGTCAAGTGTCTCCTTAAGTTGCCAAGGCTAGCCCCAAACTCCCTTTTGTACCCGTGGTTTTGAGCCTATGATCCTCTTGACTCAATTTCCCAAGTCCCGAGATCATACGTGGACCGCCATGCCTGGCTTGTCTGTAATTTCTCATGGATAATGTGCATCGTTCTCCAATGTGGGCACAGCAGCCAATGGGAGTTTTATAAAACTGAGTCAGGCAAGGTGGAGACAGCAACAGGTACTCAGACAGGTGCCGTCCAGTCATGTGATGCCTCTCATCGAACACGCATTTCTCCACCCATTTAAGAGGTCACTGTGTGCTTGGTGCCACTGCGTTCTAGGGAACACCAGAAAACATCTCTGTGGAAAAATCTAACAGATCTACAGACACTCGTGAAACTGGCACCTCACCAAAGTGCCTGCAGGTTGAGGAGGAAGGCATGTGGGAAGAGTGATGGGAACACACAGTGACCATCTGTACTGCCTGGTTTTGTGTGTCGACTTGACACAAGCTGGAGGTATCACAGAGAAAGGAAACTCCCTTGAGGAAATGCCTCCATGAGATCCAGCTGTAAGGCATTTTCTCAATTAGTAATGAAGTGGGGAGGGCCCTTTGTGGGTGGCGCCATACTTGGGTTGGTGTCCTGGATTCTATAAGAAAGCAAGCTGAACAAGCCAGGGGAAGCAAGCCAGGAAACAACATCCCTCCATGGCCTCTGTATCAGCTCCTGCTTCCTGACCTGCTTGAGTTCCAGTCCTGACTGACTTTGGTGATAAACAGCAATGTGGAAGTGTAAGCTGAAGAAACCCTTTCCTCACCAACTTGCTTCTTGGTCATAATGTTTGTGCAGGAATAGAAACCCTGACTAAGACACCATCTATCATGGCAGGCTATGAACCCTTACCCTCAGCAGGCAGTCCAATCACAGACCTTATGTAAAGTGACATTAGTTGTCACATGGGTGATTATCTTCATCGAGTGTGTGTGTGTGCATGCACGTGTGTGTGTGTGTGTGTGCATGCGTTTGTGCATCTAGTACAGGCTTTGAGAGTGTGGATGGAGTTGAGAAGATCAACTTCACTCACAGCCCTTGGTCCTGAGTTTCAGGTTCTTTGTTTGAAACATGGGGGATAATAGGACATGCCTTGTAGAACTGCAACTGTGTGGGTTAGGATGGGCCAAGTTCAAAGTGCTTGGGTTCATCTGTGAACATGAAAGCAGCCCACCCTCCAATGTCTACAGCAGGATCTTCCATGTTACTGTCTCTGCATCCAGTCAAGCAAGCCAGGAAACAGAGTGGGATCCAACGTTACGGTCTCAGGTGGCACCAAGAGCCCAGTTGGTCAGCATAAAGATTATTCAAAAGATACTTCAAATAAATGAACAATACTAAAGGTAAACAGTGATATAAAGGAACGAACAGACGCCATTGCCAGTCTGTGCAGAATAAAATATGTGATAAGAAGGCAGGCTGTCTCCTGCCTTTACTGTGGACATTCAGGGCTATACAATCCTCCCAAGGGCTGAGCTGTGCTTTCGAAACAACCCTTTCCCTAAGTACTGTGAGAACGCCTGAAAAGTCAGCCTGACGACCAACAGGACCTGAGGACCAACAGGAACCTCTCCCTGAGTGGCTTCATGTCTCTGTGCATGTTGTAGAACTGCTTTGTGGGTAAAACCATTCTCTGTGTAGCCAGAGTGAGCAGGGGAGAGGTGTAGCTCCCAACACCTCTTGTCAAGAGTCCCCTGTTGTTTCCGGAGAAGCTTAAGAGACATTGAAGGCATGGTTGACTTCGGTCAGCCTGTAGCCTCTAAAGAGTTTGAAGCTGTGCTTGGCAGATGGTACAGACCTAAGCTTTAGGCTGTCACTTCCTTCCCTATATGTGAAGCTGACAACCAGGTCCCTGAATTTGAGGAGACAGGACAGTGTAACTCTGAATGAAACTCAGTCCATGGGTTAGGTTTAATCTTCTGGAGTATCTCTGTACGTGGAACAAATGAGAGTGACTTCCTCGAACCCCAGGAACCCCAACTGTAAACTATAGTTTATTTGACCCACGGAGACAGGGCTGTTATCTGGGGCCAGCATGGCTCAGGAGGGCAATGCCCTGTGGAAGCAGGCAGCCCATTCTTTCCCTGTTCCTCCTGCTGACTGGCTAGTTCCCTGGACTGCTGCATATTGATCATGGGGTATGACTGTACTCTGTGCCCTGCAGCAGCTTCTGCCGCCGAGTCATCCCTGCTTGTCAAACGGCAGTGGGCAGCTTTGTCTCGTGAGTAGCTCTGCGTTTCTGGAGTTTAAGTCGTCCTCTGACCTACTGACTGAGCTTGCTCTCTGGCAGAGAGGCGTGCGTGCAGAGGGTGTGAAGGAGTCAGCTGAGGCTTGTGCACCTGTCACGTAGCCTCCACCTCAGCTGCAGGCCTGTAGTCATGGCCTGTAATATCTGTGCCTGGACTGACTTGTGGCCCTGCTTTCACTGTGATGGAAAGGCCTTAGAGGTCTGTTGTCACCGCTGCTTGAAGCTCACCCATGGTGCCACACTGTCCACAGGACAAAGTTCAGCTGGGTTAATGTGACACAAGAGGCCCTGCTAATCTGTTTCCAATAGCTTGTTCTCCCTCCCCAGTGCTCCAAGCCCCTCTCATGCCCGTCTCCACATGGGCACACTTCCTCAGCATGTATCCTAATTAGTGTCTTCTAACGTCTCCATTTGAGGAAGGTCCTCTCAGTATCTGGCCTTAGAGAGAGTCACAAACTTCTTCTAATACGTAAGTTCAAAGATTTTATCTTCTTTGTGATTCAGAGGTAGCTCTCCATCCACAGATGGGCCACTTTGGCATCTTGTCTGTCTGTGGCCTGAGGACCCTAGTGGGCCACCCACTCGTGAGGACACTTTAGGTCTGACACTGTGATTGGTTGGTGCCTGATATTGTGAGCTAAAGGTGTAGAAATAGATGCATCACTTTATGGGTGTGTGAGAAAACCTAAGTCTCAGAGGGATGGCTGGGAGGGGAGAAGGAAGAAGGAAGGAGAAAGAAAAACAGCAAGGTGGGCTCAGAAACATGGAGCCCCTGCCCCTAGCGGCCTTGCAGGTGTGGCTGCTGTGTCACATGGGCGTCAGCAGGTGGCAAGAGAGAGGCTATGTCTATGATCTATGGTCTGACCTGTGAACATCTGAATGACTAGTAGCTTAACATTCCCCGAAAAAAAAAAAAAAGAGCCTGAGACAACCACCAGTCTGTGCCAGGCAGGTTCAGATAGGTATCCAGGATGGGAAACAAGCCAGAAACTAGAAGAGCTCTGCCTGGGACTGTGGGCCCTAGGTAGGAGTGAGCCCAAGACAGATGACCCTCACAAGGGGCCTCGTGGGCAGGCCCAGGCGAGGAACGATCTTGAGACAACCACCAGACCAGCACTGTGAAGCCCACACAGGGAGCTAGCCTGAGACGACCACCAGTCCAGGACTGTGTAGGCGTTGTGGAGCAGACCATGAGCAAGATGGCCCTCTGCTTGGCTCCATAATGTTTAGGTAGAGTATAGAACTCTCGAGACCATTTCTGATATGACCCCAGACACTCAGAGACCCAGAGGATGCAGGAAGTGGAGAAGTGAAGAGGAGAGAGGAACAGAAGGACGTGGGCTCAGTGAAGGGAAGCAGGACCAGAGACTTGAGGGTTGTGAGGAACAGCCTGAAGTACTTGTGGTGCCACCTGGGACCATGGTGGGCTCCTGACCTGTGCTGCCTCTGGGGTCCACATCTGGACCCCTGGTCCTGCTGCAGCAGGGATCTGTGACCATTGAAGACTAGGCAGATGTCCCTGGTCTGGGCTGCTACCTGGGTACATATCGATGTCTGAAGGCTGTGCAGAATCGGCTCTACCCCTTACCGGGGCATTGTGAGAGAGCTGGCCCTACTGTTCATCTTCTATGTGGTGGCGTGGGTAAGGGAGAGATAACCACCTACCCTCCCCCGTCCCTTGACACCTTCAGCAGATGGAAGATCTGACCCCAAGGTCATCAGAACAGGAAAGCTCTCCCTGCCCCTCACTTGCTGCAGCACTTGGAGAGTAGGCCCTGCACCTCACCTGGGCAGCAGGGTAGAACTGGCCCTGGCTGCAGGGTTTGCTGGTGCGCTAACTCCAAAAGCATGAGATACTTAGCAGGCTAAGCAGCTAGGATATCTCTCAGGCTCAGATCCAGGGCTTTGCATTGGCTCATCCCAACATCTATCCCATTGATGAAATGCTGAAGCAAGAAGGGGCTGGTCCTACAGATGAAAAACTATGGGACAACATAGGACATCCGAGAGGAGTTCCAGTAAGGATCCAGTACTGATAGAGTAGCACAAGCCAGAGGCCTTGAACCAGACCAATGGGTCATTGCAATGAACATTTGCAAGCAAAGAGGTGTAGACAAAAGGTATACTGTGACACACTATAGCTTCTACCTTTTTTCCTCTGTTATGGGGCAGGATGCAAGGGTAGAGGGTAGGTATGAAGGGAAGGGTAGATGAGTGAGATTGTGGTGTATGATGTGAAATTCATAAAGAATGTTTGGGCCACTGCACAAAAGAAAAAAAAAGGAAAGAAGAAAGAAAGAGAGAGAGAAAGAAAGAAAGGAAAGAAAGAGAAAGAGAAAAAGGAAGAGAGAGACAGCAGCCTCTGGAGTTGGCAGGTCCTCAAGATCTGCCTGAATCTATTCAGATGTTGATCTTTATAGCTCAGTCAACAGTTAAGTCTGCAGCAGCCAATGGATAAGGGACATCTGTATATGGGTCTTTGAAAACTGATCCTCTCTTACAGGGTCCTGCTGGGTCCCTTTGGCTGATGTCCTTCAGACTGATCTCAGACTGGAGGTTCCCCTGCCTTAGCCTCCTTAGTGCTAGGACTAAAGATCTGTGCCACAACAAGATTCTAACACTCAGAGAGGCCTCCCCGTGTTTTCCACTGCTCATGGTCCTTTGGAAGCCTGAGCCTCTCTGACTCCCACTCAGATCATTGTAGGTAGCTTATCCTGAGGCCTGTTGTTCACAGGGGCATTTGAGCCTAGGTGCTCAGGGCTTGGATCATGGGGCCCCTGTTTGCCAGCTCTCTTACAGTGTGATATTTGACATGAATATGAGATCTCAATTATCATAGGTAGTGTTTATATTAACTCAACACAGCGAGAGTCATTTTGGAAGAGGGAAACTCAGCGGAGAAATGATTCTACCACATCGGCCAGTGGGCAAGCTTGTGATACTATTTCTTTACTGAGGATATGGATGGGTTGACCTTACTGGGGATAGTACCATCTCTAGGTATATGGTGCTGGATGGTGGAAGAAAGCAGGCCAAACCAGCCATAGAGAACAAGCCAGGAAGCAGCGCTCCTCTGTGATCTCTCCTTCAGCTCCTGAGTCCAGGTTCCCGCCCTGAGTTCCTGCCTTGACTATCCTGGATGATGGTCTACAAGCTGTCAGAGAGAAATAACTCCTTTCCTCAACAGGTGGCTTTTAGTCATGTGTTATCACAGCAGTAGAAGCCCCAATTCAGACACTAGTGCAGTGATCTGAGCCTGGTGTTCAGTCCTTAGAAAGCCTAGAGGAGGAAACTTGCTGAGACTGAGCACCCCAGTCAGCCACGATCCCTGCCCTGGACTGCTAACAGAAGCATATCAACAGCCAGAAGCTGATGTACTTTGAGAGGCTCAGTAATGGCTTTGTATGACATCTCAGGGATTTTCTCAGGAACCAGACATTCTTTACTCTTCCCTTGTCACAAACACCCAAAAAATCACAGCAGAACCCACAGCACATGCTCCTGGTTTGTTTTCTAGGAAGAATCATACTCTCCTGAAGCTAAGTTCATCTTATAGTGGCTCTTGGGACTTTGTGGTCACACTGAAGCCAACACATCCCAAAGGCCTCTGGAGCCAGGTCTCCTTTTAAGTGGGCTTCTTCTGGTCCCTTCTTACGAAATTGGCTCTCTGCTCTGTTCTTTTTGCAGAGGTTACTTTGAAATGATTACACTGCACATAGCTTCAGACCCAAACAGGGACACCCTGACGTGGAGAACTGTCAAAAGTGAGCAAGTTTTTGAGCGATCCTTAACTCACAAGTGATACTCTGATCAAGTGGTCTGGGCTTCATTCACACTGGGCAGAACTGGCAGGGATGGCTCAGTCTGGGTTGCAAGCACTGACTGTGCACCTCCTGCCCTCAGACTGGTAGCTTGAACTCAGCCATGCGGGGACATTGTAACACAGGGATTGCTGGATGCTGTAAGAACCAGTCTCAGGTTCAGCAGCATGCCACCTTACGCACCTGCTGGAAATGAGGACCATGGAAGCCAAGTGTATTTCATGCCAGCCGCACAGTGCTTGATATGTGGTAAGGAGGACTTCTTAGAAGGGTTTGAGTCTGACTTCTGGGTGAGTGCAGAATAGGTAGCCGGCGGTGGAGCCACACTTAGTTACACGGATAAACACACTGATAGTACAACGGCTTTCAAAGGTACTCATCCATCCCTCAGAGCCTGTGAATCTAAGCTTCCTATATCAGGAGAAACTTTGGAAATGCAATTAACTATGTGGTCCTTGTACCAGAAGTGTGACTTGGGCTATCTGGTGGGCCCAGGCGTTTGTTTGTTTGTTTATAAGCTGTGAATCCTTAACAGTGAGTAGGAAAGCTTTCCTGGCTGAGTCAGAAAGATGCCAGTGTGCGAGGCAAACTTGTGAAGACAGAAGGGACCATGAGCCAGTGGCCACGCCAAGCAGAGAAACAGCCCATTGCTGATAGCTGGCAAGACAGATTGCTGAGGAAACCAGCCCAGACTTCACTATGAATTTAATCCACAGAGACCTGTGGCTCAGTAGCAGCATGCTTGCCTTAGCATGCATCAAGTCGTGGGTTCAATTCCCAGCACTATATAAACCCTGTATTGGTAGTCTCTGCCTATATCTTCAGCATATTGGAAGTCCAAGGTTATCCTCTGTTGCATAGGCAGCCTAGGGAATGTGGGACCTTAGCTCAGAAAGGGGTAGGAATAGGTAAGAGGAATCAGAGTGGGAGCTGATTCCAGAGGACTGGTATCAAGTGACAAGATGGAAACGATGACAGTTGTGGATGAAAGACATTGGGCTGCGAGTTCAGATGGCCACAGAGCCAGGTGGATCGCTGGCAATGAGTAGGAAGAGGGAGGAGGCAGCAGAGGGAGGGTGGTCATGGCGGTAAACTTCAGGGCCAAGGAGGATGTGAGATTAGCAAAGGCCTTTGGTCCATCTAGACAGTCCGCCTACATCAGGACTCTGCTGGAATACAGTCCCCAGTGACCAGAGAGTTTGATCTGGAATAAAAAGTCACCAGGAGCCTAGAACCTATCAGATGTCTAAGAGTGAGTGACAGCCTGTCTTCTGCATCTGCCCCCTCTCCTGGTCTCAGGGTTCTCCATCTACTCCCCCTTTGCAGTAAATTAAGGCCAGAGTAGTAACACAATTTGGCAGTACAGACTTGGAGGAAAAGGTAGGACTTGCGCTGCTGCAGCCTAAGCGGTTATTATGTAAAGGGAGAGCCATGACTATGCCCTCGAATCCACGCCTACCTCCAGAGAAAGAGAAAGATAGCACCTAGCTTCCTCCAGAACCCTGGCCTTGTTGCTGAGGAAACCAAGGGAAGGCAGAGGGGCCCAGGCTGACTGGAGGCTGCGACCCCATTCTCACTGCCTCCCGTTTTGCCTCCGCCCACTCGGACTTTGCGGGAGGAGGGCGATTACTTGAATTTCTTGTCAGAAACTCATCTGTGTGGACAGAGTTCAATATTTCTCTTCCCCCAAAGCTACTATCTACCTATCTATCTGGGGTAATTGATTCTTACTTTTCCTATAGCAGTAGATTGAGTTTGCTGAGGAAGCAATTCTAAAAGGTAAATCGCACAGACAGAAACAATCAAAGCTCGAGTGATTGCCCGCTGAGACTTCCCTCAGCAGGATTTTCCACCCGAAAGGGGTAGACCGCCATTCCTGACAAAGAGAACATGACCAGTCCATCCCCTGCTCAGAGCCATGAGAGCAGAGTCACAGGCTTCTGTTCCAAGTCAGGCTAGCTGGGTTCTAGATCCACCGACCTTGGATGAATCAATGCCCAGTGTCCTGAAGTGGTGCTGGAACAAATTACCCGAGGAAAAACAACTTAGAGAATGTTTACCTTTTGGTTTATAGTTTAAGGCGCGGTCTATAATGCTGGGAATGTAATGAAGGCAGGATCTTAAAGCAGCTAGTCACACCGAGTTTACAATCAGGAAGCAGAAGTGCACACAGATACTCAGTATCCTTTTCCTGCTAACCCAGCCCAAGCGTCGTCGTGCATGAGATCCTGCTGCTCACATCCACAGGAGGTCTTAACCACCTCAGTAAGCTGCTCTGTAAACCCCCCTCAACAAACACACTCAGTGGTGTGTTCCACGCCGACTCTGAAAGTTCAGTCAGGTTGGCCATCACACCAAGGAACGGTTGGGGATTTGTTAGAGTGGCTTACAGTCCAACAACGGCTGTCTACTAATAGAAAGTCCAAAAGGCTGGATATCTCAGCTGCCTTCAGTATATGCTAGGATCCTGGAGAAGTAGGATCTAATGAAGTGGAGGAATGAACTTGCCAGAGACCGTGAGGGCAAGCAGGCGAAGAACCTGAGCTTGACGGCTGTGATGTCCTTCTTCTGCGTCTTTTATATAGGCTGCCACCCAGAAGGAGTGGTCCAGGTTAAAAGTGGGTCTTCCCACTTTAGAAGATCTGGGTTGAAGGTGGCCTTCCCACTCCAAATAGTTTAATTAGGAGAATCCCGCCACAGGTACATGTACCCTGCTGCTTGGGTTTGAGTCAACCCTGATGCAGTCAAATTGACGACCAAGAATAGTCATCACAACTGTCAAGCAACCTGTCATACCCAAAGCTCTGTTCCTTCCTCATGCTGTGACCCTTTGATACAATTCCTCATGTTGTGGGGACCCCAACCATAAAATTATTTTCATTGCTACTTCACAATTGCGATTTTGCTACTGTTATGAATCGTAATGTAAGTGTCTGTGTTTTCAGACCATCTTAGGTGATGCCTGTGAAAGGATAATTCAGGTCCCCAAAGGGTCTCATTCCACAGGTTGAGAACTGCTGTTTTAGGTTGTGGCCTCCTTAATGTTGCTGAGGAAGTGCCTCAAGACACCATCCTTCCTCTCTTGCTCTCAGTTGACTTGAGATCTCTAACTTGGGTGGTGACACAGCTGGATAGCACATTATTAGCTGCCTATTAGCCTAGCCATTGTAGCAGTTCTGGATGGGTAGCAATCACAGTCCAGGTTGCTTTAGGGACTTCAAAGCCTTTTGTTTTGTGATAGGGCCATGATGTGTAGCCTGGGCTAGCTTTGAAGTTGCTAGCCCCTGCCTCAGCCTCCAAAGTGCTGGGATTGCAGGTCCGTCTGGCCATGCCTAGCTTTGAAGGCTGGTTTTCTTGTGAAAACACTGACTCTTCACTTGCATCTGTAGACAGGAGATGGAGGACCAGAACTGGAGAAGAAGGTGCACCACCTCTGTCTTACATTCTGCCTGTCTTCACGTTGTGCCTGTCTTCTGTGCCATCTTAACCTGCGGATCAAATTCCACCCAGTCATGCACATCCACATGCTACTCACTGAGAAATCTGCCAGGACTATGACATAGGGCTAACTGGATCCAGAAAGACACATAGCAGCCTCCATGACCTGAGGAAGTGACGTGAGGTAGGACTCAAGACTACTGTTCCCAGAGAAGACAGGAGTATCCCTCCCTTTTATTAGCCCAAGTCTCTTGTGAATTTTTCCCTTTCCATATCTGACTCCTCAACCGCCCTGGCGTCCAGAAGCTGACGTGTGAGTAGAGTTCTGTATGATCCATCCTTTGTCCACTGAACGCGGCCTTTGCCTCCCTTCACGCTTGCCCTACAGACATTGGTTTTCCCAGGAGGTGAGTTTGGACCTTGCTCTGCTCCACTCTGAGCTCTACTTCCGTTTTCCTTCAGGGCCCTTGTGGAGGCTAGATGGAGACTCTGCTCTTTTCTGTGTTGTGCTTACGAACACAGCCTAGACAGTGTGTGCCAAGTGTGACAATATCACACACAACTCGAGGCACACGGCTTGCATTCTCAGCTGCAGACTCCCCCTGCATCACTTTGATGGAGGTAACTGTGGTTAGATTCTTTCGCCCTAGGCTTCTAGGTGGGTTTGGCCACTCATGGGCAATGGAGATCAGAAGATAACAGGAAGCACTTGCTGGGGTCCTTCCCCCTCTTTCACCTCCTGTAGCCACTCTGGATATGCCTGGATCTTCTCTACCATCCCAGGGCCTGCTCACAGTCTGGTGGAATCTGACTGGCCACGGCATGGACCCTTGTCATTTCCACATGCTGGATGCCTAACCCAGGCATCTCACTGTATTGCATCATCTCAATGACCAGAGAAGGGGATGCTATAACCATTAGTCCCATTTTGCAGATGAAAATACTGAGTCCGAGGGTGGTGTACTTGTGTGCTACCAGAAAGAGATGCAAGGTCACCAGACTATCTAAAGCCCTGGGCATTTTACTAGCTAAGGGTGGAACAACCCTGGAGGCTTGGTTCGAGGTTTACTCCTATTGGAAAACTGTGACCCCCAACCTCCAGGCCCACCCTAGCCCCCAACCCTGCAGCCCCAAGAAGCTAGAAGCAGCCTCCAAATCTCCATTAGTTCTTGTGACAGACGCCCGAGCTAGGCTGTAGGAAGCTCCCTCGGCTTTGATGGGAGCCCAGATCCCATGTGGGCACTTCCAGGAGATGGCTTGCTGTGAACAGATCACTCAGTATAAAGGAGAAGAGAAAGTGAGGGGGTGGAGGAGGCAGAAAAGGGAGAGGGCGAGAAGAGAAGAAGCCCCAAGTCCCCGGTTTCTCAGAGCCCAACCCAAGAGTCTCTGATGACCAGCGAAAGGCTTTGAAAAGCAGAGGGCAGTGTAGAAACCCCGCTCTCTGAAAGTGGGGGTGGATCCTGGCAGATATCACATGGGGACCCCTGCTGTGGAGCCAGGGGGACCTTGAATGAGTTCAGGTGATAAAAAAAATATATATAAAAGTTAATAGAGAGCTGCCACACTGTCTTCTAATTCCCAGTGGGAATCCTGGGGGCCGAACACGTCAGGCTGCTGCATCTTCGTGCCCAGCCAGACTCCACACATTCTGAGAGGTCGCTTAAAGCTAGGGAACATTCTCTCAGCTTGGGATGAAAGAGTCCTTCTGGAAAGTATGCCATGCGGGGATCTTGGTTTGAATGGCTCTCCTGAGATGGCCCTTCCTTCTAGCAGATCTCTGAAAGCTTGCTGGCTACAGGTGATAGCATCTGCATTGAGGACCACAAAAGTGGGATGTCTGAGCCTGTGGTTAGAAAGGAGGGGACCAGAGAATGCCTCAGGAAGATTGCCCTTCCGGATCCAAATCTGGGTCAAGTTGCTTCTATGATGAAATCATCTGTTGCCTTCTTCCTAATGTGCTTAGATGAAATTTCTTTTCTGGGCAAGCAGGCCTGTGTGTGCCTACCCCTTGGTTTTTCTTCATTTTATCTGGGTCACTTTCCTTTGACAGCCAAACTCCAACTGAGCCACAAGACTCCCCAGTTCCTTACCTGCCTGGCGTCCTTCTCCACCATCGTTCCGCAGGCTCTGCACATTCCTGTCCCTCCCTCTGGGCTTTCCCTCAGTCTGCTATGTGTGAGCCTTTCCCCTATCGTAGGCTCTTCCCTGTTCTCTGGCCTCAGCTGCTGAAATACCCACCTGCATCTTTCTCCAGAGAAGAGCCCTACCTTTTTATCAACATACCTTTGAGAGAGCCTACAAACACATAGTTATTTATTATCTATCCCTGCAGCGGCCTCTGATGCCTCAGTCCCAGGATTCAGAGAACTGTTCATTTACACGGGCTGTGTTCTCAGTATCCAAGTGCAAAGAGGCTCAGGAGAACTCACCGCTGGTTGATGCAGGGAAGGAGGCCATCACATTCCTGGGCGGCTGAGAATGCCGTCAACAACTGGGAGATGTAGCTTTCTACAGAGACCCAACCCTCCATGGGAAAACACCATATGCATAAATGTGTGGTGGTTCAGGCTGGGAGTTCACCATTTCACTTGGGCCTGAGATGTCAGCTCTGTATGCATCTGCCCAACTCCACCGTATTTCATCACCCGTCCTGAGGTCACACAGATGAAAGCATTTCTGAACTATGACCAAAGACCCTAAGGACGGGCCACTTGACTGTTCTTGGTAACCTGTGACCTTTGATCTGTGACCTGGGACCTGTGAGTGCATTTTTGAATAATATGAGTGGCCTGTCTAGAGAATTCGGCCAACAGAGGGGCTAAGAGATGACTTGACTTAGCTGGGTGACGGAAAGGAGAGGGGCGGAGGACGTCTGAGAGGCTGCTTCTGTCCAGGTCAAAGGTCAACAGGTAAGCGTCAAGTAGACAAGGTAAGAGGAAGATTAGCGAGGATGGAGACCTGATTGCCAGCAAGAAAACCAGAAACAACTGACACAGAAAGGAAGCCGCCTCTGGGTTTTGAGGGGAGGGTTGTTTTCAATCATAAGTCAGACAGCATTGTGGATTTTTTTTTTTAAAAATCATGCTTTCTTATAAGTTCAACCCAACTTACTAATTTATTCTTAGACCAGGTTCTTACTATGTTACCCTGGCTGGACCCATAGCAAGCCTGGAACTTGCTATATAGACTACACGGGCCTGAAACTCACAGATGCCGTCCTACTTCTGTCTCCTGAGTTCTGGAGTTCAAGGTGTGCACCACCGTGCCTGACTTTAATGATCTAGTTGTGAAACTCTGTGCTTTGGGTAAAATTTACAAGGTTGTCATATTTTCTTAGACATGAATTCTTTTTGAAGTGAAAGGACCCATGGCATCCATCAGAGAGGCTGGGTTAGGTAGAGACAGGTGCTGGACACCTTAGCAATCTGGAGAGCTATCTGAGACCTGCTTTTCAATAGGGCCCTCTCCTGGTTTCACAGGGTGGCCCACAAGCCCGTGCCTGTCTGGCACTGTCCTCCAGCCTTGTTCCACACTGAGCTCTGAGAAATACCCTGGGTCTCTGGGATGGCTCATATCCACAGCAGCTTGACTGCACTTGACCACAGGTGAAGATGTTTCTAGAAAGGTCTAACCAAGGAGGGAAGAGGCCCCGAATGTTGGAAGCTACCTCTCATGGGCTGGGGCCGTAGACTGAATAGAGGAAGCAAGCTAAGCTCCAGCATTTACCTCAGCTTCCTGACTGGAATGGAATATGACCAGCTGTCTCTAGCTCCCACAATGAATCTAAAGAAACCTTCTTCCACTTAATTGCTTGTGTCGGGTCATAGTGATGTAACTGGTACAGTCCTGGGCAAGCCTGCTTGGCTGCCATTTTTGCTCCATACTATAGTAGGGAAAGAATAGCAATTATAGAGAAGCCAGATGGCCCTGAATTGAGCAGCTGAACACCAAAACCAAAGGGTGTCCTGGAGTCCACGTGCCTGTGGTAGCAGGCTGGACCCTTCCCTGAGGCAAGAATGAGGACCAGAGCCTCGGTGACACCACAGCCTTGGTGACACCACAGCTTCTCTTTCCAATGTGCTCTCCTGGGACCATTGCCACAGCCGGTGCCCTTCCTTCTCACTTGGCTCTGGGGCTTGGTCTACATCATACCTAGAAGTCTTAAAATCTCCCACAGGAGGGGACAGCAAGAATCAGGTGTCCGAAGCCTTTCCCATCGGTGCCTCTCTAGCTGCCTGTCCTCCTCTTGTTCAGAGGTCGTTTCCACTGGCCCTCCAAGCTTTCCAGCTAGGGCTCTTCCTGTGCACACAAGGGCCTGTCGCATCCCTGTTCCCGAGAGTTGGTTCCTCTGGGTTATGTCTGCAGAGGTTGAAGTCCAGCCTTTCTAGAGATGACTATGTAGCCATTGGATTGCCTTTTAAAGCCACCAACGTATTCAAATGAGCACTGTGCCCTGAGAAGTCCCAGGACCAGTTGGAAGATGTACCAGTTCCCTTCAGTGGGCATCCAGCTGACCTATTCCACCCTGTTTTGGCCTCTCTGATGCCAGCCTCGACTTCCAGCCTAGACTTCCTCCTCTGAGAAGGCCAAGGTCCTAGGAATGGAGATTAGGTGGCTTCTCGGTGAGTGGTGACATCCTCTGTGAGGGTCCTTCTGCCTGGGATGGGAAGCAAGGCTGGCCATCCTGACTCTTGGCCTTTGTATTGCTTGGTGCAGTGACTTCCTAGGGTGTGCCCCAGGCAGGCAAATGGTCCCCAGACTGAGAAGGGAGGATGTCATGTACCTTCATATGAGGTTTGGGCATCATCCATGTGACCCCCCCCCCCCACTTTTTCCCGGTCCCCCTATCTCTCACCCTCTATTTGTCCTCCACAGGCTGGTCTATGTGTCCTTTGCTGCAGAAGGAAGGACGTGGTCTGCAAACCGCTCAATGTTGGGCTTTGCCGAGGGGCTTTCTCTTATCTCCCAGTCTCCTTCCTCAGAACAATATTCAGCTGGTTTCAATGTGGGGATTAACGTAGCCCAAGTGAAGAATCTACTCTTCTGCATGGAGAATACTCTCAGGTCTGTTGTTTATCTGTCTTCTGCCTACCCTACCCTAATCTTTGGAGCTTAAAAGGCTTAAAATGCTTCTTAGGCCCGGAATCATTCTTATAAGGCAACTATTGATGAGCTAAACAGGAATGATTTCAAAACTTAGTGTGAGAACTTTGCGCTCCGATTCCACTGCCGCGTACCAGGCAGAAGAGAAAAGGAGTCCTCGCAGGTCTCATCTCCTAATGTCCTCAGATACGGTCTCACCAGAGGGCCACTGTGACCCTGACACACACCAGCCCAGCGCTCCCCCTCCTCATCTGATCCAGTGGTGACATCCAAGACTTTCTGTCAGCCTGAGAGGAAGTATCCTTCCCCAGTTCCCTTCTACCCACTTGCAATCTACACAGCGGCATCCCCCTGCAGCCCAGGAGCTGCTTTTGCTGCATTGTTTCATTTCCTGCTTGCAACCCAAGGAGGGAAGTCTCTAGATGAGAAAACGGAGGTTCAGAGAAGGGAAGAGCCCGCCCAAGAGCTGTCAATCATAAGGTATAGTATCAGGATTTAATCTAGAGGCTCTGACTCAATGGCCTGTTCCTAGCTAATTCAGCAGGATAGAGGAAAGCCATGGGCAGTGATGGAGGGCAGCCATGGGCAGTGATGGAGGGCAACCGTGGGCAGAGCATGAGTTCATTGACATAAGACAAGGAAGCTCTGTGGGTCACTCCCAAACGGACCTGATTGTAGTCT
This sequence comes from Grammomys surdaster, assembly GCF_004785775.1. Lineage (NCBI taxonomy): Eukaryota > Metazoa > Chordata > Mammalia > Rodentia > Muridae > Grammomys > Grammomys surdaster. Next base: position 15,614,114 of record NW_021604568.1, on the reverse strand, counting down.
CTGTGTGCTAGGGGGAAGCCACAAAGACCTGGGACAGGGTGTCCCTGCTGAGATGAACACACATGAGCAAATTACATCCGCGCTTGAGGGCTCAGCGTCCAGTGACATTGGAATTACCCTGTTCATGTTAGAGTTGACACTGTGCATGGGGACAGGGACAGGGTAGAAAGGGCGGGTGACGGAGACAGCTGCTCCTTCCTGGGAGCAGTGTGTAGGCTGAAGACTTGGTTACCCTACGCTTTCTCTCTCATGCTCTGGGGAGCACATTTGCCAAACTGAGCTGATTGAAGAAGGAAACGTTACGCAAAGGTGCCCCTGCAGCCTCTGTTGGTGCTGATTATGGAGGAAACTGGAATCACAGGTTTTGAGGATGTAAAGTGTGGCCCCAGGCAGCAACTTCTCAGATGCTCATATGCACATTGTTGGGAAAACAAGATGCCATCTTCCCAGGGTTTTTCACAGTCTCACTTATGTGCAAGGCCAGGCTTGGCATGAAGCAGAGAGAAGAGGCATAGAAATCAGGACAGATTCTGGGACTCACTCATAAGAATCTATGGATTCTCCCTGCCCCCAGTTTAGGGTACAGCAAGGCCCCAGGCTGTCTACACTCTAAATCATCTGAGGAATATGTGACATCTATTCAGGGACCACAGAAGACACAGTGGTGTCCTGATAAAATAATAATGGGCAAGTCCTCCTCCCAGAATTCCTACAGGGAAGACTTACCATCCCCCTAGACAGGGATTAGAGATAATAAATCAGGAGTCAGGATGTGGGATATATACACAGTGCCAGAGGCTACACACACACACACACACACACACACACACACACACACACACGGCTTGTCAGAGGAAAGAAAATCCATCACCCTCAGCTTAGGCACCCAGTAGTTACCCACCGGCAGGAAGTCCTTGAGACAGGGAAGGAAGGAGTCACGCAGGGACTATTTACCCTGGAGACTTAATATCTGAAGGACATGGCAGCTACTTTTAAGAACCAAACGGACTTTCTTGAGAGAACTTTGTCAAACCTTGGGTCTTTACCAGGGTTTCCGGGGCACTTCCTGGGAATTTCTCTCCCTGTGTGACTGCCCTTGTGCCCTTGAGAACTCTTAGCACCGCTTCCAACTTCTCTTCATTCTGTTCCTCCAACAATTCGGCTCCTGGCGATCAGAAATAAGCCAGGGCACTACTGAATATTCTAGATGGGGAGCTAGGCTAAGCTGTCCCCGCACGAGGATCACCAGAAAGACAAAGGCTGAATTCATTATTTTTTTTTTTTCTATTTGTCTACAAGGCTCCAGTGAGCACCTGCCTCCTGCCAGCCCCGTATAGAGCATGCTCCTGCCAGCCACAAACAGCGCATGCGCCTGGCCTTGGACTCACCTAGCTCTATGCCAGCCCATGCTCGCCTTCCCGCCACACTACACGTATTCTTGCGAGGTTTCCACATTCCCTAGGTTTGGAATGTTCCTTGTGTTTCTTTCATCCTGGGAACCACACTTCTTCTTTCTTACTATATTCAGGCGCGTTGTCTAGACGTTGCCTCCAGATGGAGCTGTTCCACCCAGAAGGGAGCGGGAAGGCTCACCACAGAAGGGAAAATATGGGACCTCCCAGAGGCCCCCTGCTGGGTTGAGTTATAGAATCAGTAAACACTGGCCTGGCAGAGGACACAGTGGAGCGGCCTGCAGGCTGTGCGGGAGTCTTGGGGATGCAGCCTTTCCAAATGCTCACCTATGCCAGCGGGGCGGTGGGGGATTTTTAGTCATGCTGTGAGTGGCTCATGTTATTCAGTTTCCTGTTAGTAGCCTTCCACCCATGCTCCTGTCGCTGACCCCAATAAACTCATCGGTTCAGCTCGATTTGGGTGGACCATTTCTTTGGTGGCCCACTGCCCTCTCTCTCTGCTTCTTTGCCCCGCGCCCTCTCGTAAAATAGAAATACACTCTGCATGAAAAGTATCACAGCAAGGGAAACTCTGCTCAAATACCCACCCCTTTGAGGCCCATCTTCTGACCATCCAATTCCATGGGCTCCTCACCCCTGTCATTCTAGCCACTGGCTGCCACGTGCACATGCTGTTGGTTTCCCCTGAGCCTAGACCTCTCGGGACAGGCCTGATCTGTCTCAAAGACATCTGTAAGCATGGAGATGCCAAGTTCTGTCACAGAATGAAGGATGAGAGGCCCGCTGAAGATTTTACTACTCACATATCCCAGAGGAGTGGACCGCCCTTGTTGCCAGGGCAGGAGACAGGAGTAAGATGAAGAAAAACCAGGTCCTGAGCCTTTGCTGGGCCTGCACAGGAAGAGCAGGACACATTGGGACTGGCTTCAGGGAGAAATCCAGGTGGGGTGTGGGTGGCCTCTCCTGGGGTGGGGGAATGCTGGGAAATTGGGATTGTAACAATAACAGTCTCGGTGAACACTGAGCACCTCTCGGGCGCTCCAGTAAGGTCTAAGAGGTGTTGAGCGGTGTCGGTCATGAATTCCTGCGTTGTTTCTTCTCCCGTAGGCATGAAGCAAGGAAAAGACAGAATTGTCAGTTAACTTAGAAAGGGCGTGGGTGAGAAGTGGCCGCTGACCCAGATCTGCATGAGACTAAGCACTTAGCTTGGAGCCCGACTAAATTGGTTCAACTCACTGGGACAAAGTCACAGGTTAGCTTCTCCCTCAAGCTGCCTGTGTAGGGACTTCAAAGACCAGTGGATCCCGGGACAGCAAACAGCAATGGGACTTGGATTACACACTGAGTGTGAGTGTATGAGGTGTGGGCTGATCTTGGGAGACTTAGGATTGCCTCAGAGACAGAAAGACTCAAAAACGATTCGGACAGGGTGGGAATACTAATGCCAGAGGGATTCTGGGAAGCGAGGGAGGCGAGGGGTTTAGCCTGGGAGCACTGAGTACCAGGCTGTGGTTATCCCAGAGAGATAAAAGGGAGGTTGGGACACTGGGCTCCTGATCTTCCTTTATACCGCTCTGGACGTTCAAAACCCTTGCCCATCCTTCATGGTATTTAATTCTTACAACACAGTAGGACAGACATTCTTTCTCAGTGACCAGGAAAGAGAGGCCCGGGGCTTACGGACGGACATAAAGAACAGTGAGGTGAGGCAGGACCAGATTCTAAGCCAGGTCCTCTGCCTCTAAATTCACTCTGATTTTCAAAGAACAGGAACGTGATGAAAAACACTTTTGATACCATTGTAGTAACAGCTACCGTTTGTGGCGGGCTCCGATGGGCCGGGCGCTATGCTAAGAGCCTTGAAGTCATCACTGTCACCATGTTTCTGTGAGGAAGGTCCTCTAATCCTCCACTGTGCTCAGGTGGGGAAGCTGAGGCCCAGAGAGATTAAGACACTTGCCCACGGGGCAGAGCCGTGATTGGAACCAAGATGAATCTGGTTTCAAATCTGTGTGTGTGACCTTTGTAATATTTTTCCTGTTCCTCAAAGAGGAGGACTCCGGGGGCCTTTGTCCCCATGACCTGATGCTGTTTGAAAAGATATGAAGAAGGAAGGCAGCTCTCCAAACCTGCAGCCTAACTCGTCTATAGGCAGCGCAGCACACAGCTTCCTTGGGATGGGTAAGGAAGAAAGCTGGCTGAGAGCTAGGTCCATGGTCCCCAGGCGACCCACTCAGAGCAGGACTTCATGCCAATGACCACCTACCCTCTCCCAAGGCCTAGATAGAGTCACTTTGCCAGTGTCTTCCCAGTGGAATCTGTAGTAAAGGAGGCTGTGGCACTTTTGGACTTAAAACATCTCCACAGGCTCGTGTTCAGAAAATTCAGCTCCCGGTTAATGGTACTGTTTTGAAGAATATAGGGCTTTTAAGAGGCGGGGCCTGGCTGGTAGAAAGAAGCATAAGGGGTGGGCCTTCAAAAGTTATACTGGCCCCTGGTTCTGGCCTGTGTTTTCTACTTCAAGATCAGCCACTGATCATGGGCCCACTGCTTTGAATAAAATGGCTCCTTCCTCCTTCCCTGCCAGGATGGGCTGAAAGCCCTCAGAAGCTGAGAGTCTAAATCTTTCCCTCCTTGCTTTAGTCAACTGTTTGGTCACGACACAGACATTGGTGATAAGACACCGTGAGTCTCTGGCTTTCCAAGCAGTGATGTGGGTCTGGAGGACCTCCCCTGGGTTGCCAGAGGCTCCTGTCCCCAAGTGTCCCCGGAAGGTCTGTCTCTTTTGGTTCTGAGTCTTCAGCTCACAGCAGGACTCACTCCACAAATATGGGTGGATCGAAAGAACAAGCCCATGAATGGATGTACTCAGATTTCCTTCTGTGATTTTCCTATGCCTGGACTAGACTCAGAGTGGTCCAGGCTCAGCAGAGCCTGGAGTGTGTCTGTGCACCCTGCTTCAAAAGATCCTCCAGGCTGAAGGTCAGTTTCCCCTCCTCTTGTCTACAGTTTCTACCTGAGATCTCTGCTAAGATTCTAAGAGAAGTTCTCAGTCTGTATGCCCGGGGCAGGAGGTGCAGGTTTCCTCCATTCTTGCCTGCCCTCCTCCATCTTGCTGGAGGACCTGTGGAGGCTAAGGAATGGGTGTTACATTTGTAGCATTTACATGGGGGTAAATGCTGTTACATTTGTAGCTGCTCCACCAGCTGGGTCAAGCAGAATAGAGTAACAGATAGGCTCTGTTTCCTACTGGAAGGTACAGAAGGGGAGACGGGCAATTTTGGAAGGAAGGATGGTTAATACAGGTTAATTTATAATTGTCTCTGTTCATTCCAAAGAGAGGCAGTCACCCAAGGAAACTGTGTGGTCTTTGAAGCCCAGCAGCCTTTACTCAAATCTTTCTTTTCAACTTACTAAATGTAAGACCTTGGGCAAGGGCTGACGAGATGGCTCAGCAGTTAAGAGCGCCGTCTGCTCCTCCAAAGGACCCAGGTTCAAGTCACAGTACCTACATGGCAGCTCATAGGTGTCTGCGACTCCAATCCTAGGGGGACCAGACACCGTCACACAGACATTTAAAACAAATGCCTTGGGCAAGGTGGTTAAGGTCTCTAGACCACAGTGACCATGTGTAAAGTGGGGTGATTCTTTCTTCACAGATTTCTGATATAAGTGCAGTGGGTACCAGACTGTAGCACAGTTCCCGATAGAATGGTTGCTCTGTGGACGTTACCTTAAGCCTCCCGTGGCAAACTGCCCCCTCTTCTAAACTGCAGCCCAAGTACTGGAGGGCAGATGACAGAGCCTACTGATCCTCCCAGGGGGCTATGAGCTATGCTCTCTGTGGCATCCCTAGGTTCTTTTCTACTTTGTGCTTCCTGGATGGTGTAGAGGACAGAGATGAAAGGCACTTAGCCCATTGGCTTACAGAATTGTGTTTCTCTGTATCCCTGGCAGGTACAAGGAGCCATGTCAGCCATGAAAAGACAGATTGGGCATTTCAAATTGGTTCCTGAAGCAGGTAGGTGATTGGATAAAAAGACAATAATAATCCATTCAATTATGTGTCAAGTCCCGCACGAAGCCTGCATATGCATTACTGCGTTTGATTACCACCCTCGCCCTATGAACTAGACACTCTATTATCTCTGCTCTATGGATGAGGGAATCGGGGTTCAGAAAGGCTAAGTATCTTGTCCAGGGTCGCCCAGCTAGGAAGTGATGGAGCTGAGGTTCAAACCTAAGTCTGTTTGACCTTCAAGTTCGAGGGACCTTGTTACCCATTAGGAAACGGAGTCTTGGAATAAAGGGGTTGTCATGTTGACCCTGCTTCTGAGTGCTTGGGTATTTCAGTTAAATGTGTACGCTCTTTCTTAGCAACAGAGACATTAGGGGTCCTGTGTATGAGACTCTTCAAACCCCAGTACCAAAAAAGTTCTTTTTCCTCTTCGTTTTTTGGGCGAGGATGTGAAAGGGACACTTGACCCAGATACGCAGTGTCTTTTCGAATAAGCAGATTGCAGCGGATGGCTCTTAATTAAGGCCTGACCTTCACCCAGTTCAGCTGTTTCCTGTCTCTGGCTTTCTCTTCCTACTTAGGCTGCTTTGAGAGAAAATGAGGCTGGACTCGGGAAGCATTAACTGCCTCCTATCTTTCCTCTCTGTGGCTCCAGAGCTGGCTCCAAACTCCTTGCCAGCTGTCCACAGGCAGTCACAGCTGGATGTCCCAAAGCCCTCAGAGGCCAGGAGCTGGAAACAAGGCATCTCTCCTCTCCCTCTCTCCCCAGTCTGTTTTCTGGTGGGGAAACACTGCCCATCACCAGGTGGAGTACAAACATAAAGAAGCCTCATGAGTGGCTACCTTCTCTTTCGATTCTGAGGATCCTTCCCTCACATGGTGGCCTCAGCTCAGTCTCCCTTCCAGTTCACCTGGTACCGGCTGCCACAGAGATCATGCTTCTTGGGAGAGTGACCACACCCCTTACCTGCCCAGCGCTGTGTGAGGTTCCCTGTTGTCTCTGACTTCTCCAAAGCCAGCTGTCAAGGGCTCTATAACCCAGCCCATCTTTAATTCACTTCCTCTTCCTCTTAGATCTGCCTTTTCACTCACACTTCATCGTACTCTACTGCCTCTGGCTAAAATGCCTTCCTCCTTCCCCTGTGCAGCTTTAATCTACCCAGGTGCCACGACCCGGAAAGATAGTTTCCATTGTCTGACATTTCCCCACTCGGCTCAGTTGTTGTAAGTGCCTAGAGCCCTCTGTGATGTATATTCTGAAATAGATACATGATCTACATGAAAGAGTCGTCATTAACAATGTATCCACGAGTGTAGGAGGAAGCTATTGATTAGTGATGTCTGCTGCGGTTATAGGAAGAAGACTTTATTGATGAATAATGTCTGCCATGTGTAAAAGAAAGGCAGACTACTGATTAGTGATGCCTACCATGGATAGAAGAGGGAGAAATGGAAGTAGATTTCGTCAAAGAGCCAGTGGATGGCTGCCTCTTCCCGGAGCCTATAACAGTGGCTTGTCTCAGCTTATCATGGACTACCGTATAAATAAACATCTTATTTTATTGGCGGGGGGGGGGTGAGATCTGACTCCCTTCCATTTTTGATCTGCACCAGACAGTTAAGAACTCATCATAGCTATGGCTAGTTCTTATCAGAGCTCACTGGATGCCAGCAGCAACCTGAAGTCCTGGCCCTGTCATTTCAAAGCCTCACTCACGGTCACAACTCTGTATAGCAGGTTTTCTAGCTACCATATTGGGGAAACTACATTCACCGAGATAAAACAGCCTTTTAGAGTCAGCTAGACAGTGTGTGTCTGGCTCCAAACTTTGGCAGTTAGACCACATGAATCTCCGTCCCTTTCTTTGTATATACTGGTGGTTGGTGTGTTCCAGAGCCACTTGGCTTTCGGTGAGATTTCTATGGTTATTTTAAAGTCTTTGTGGGAAGAAACTTGCTATGCTTATATATATATATATATATCCTTCCCTGCCACCCTGAAGTAGCCAACAGTTCTAATTCAGAATTGATGGGGTCTCTGTGATGATGCTCTGGGGGGTGGGGGGTTGAGCCTATTTATTATTCTTAAAGTTCTCTTATAATTTGGGAATATGGGATGAAGGTCACAGATGCATATAGAGTGTGGGACTTTAGCTCGAAATGACTCAGGAATTCTAAAAACGTTACTCCAGGGGTTAAAAACAGCATCTTTGATTTTGATGAAGTTTCTAGCTTTCCCGGATGCAATAGCAATATTTTTCCACAAGAGGGCAGTAAAGACAAGGATACCAAATCCAACTCCTAAGCCAGGCCTCATGAAGCAAGGGGAGTCCAGCGGGAAGGGATGTTGTTTCTTTTATTGTGGCTGCTGTCATTAATCTCAGACTACTTGTGCCACAGCAGGCGGATGCAAAGATCTAATGGATAATTTCCTTGCAACTTCCAGCAGAATTCGGGAACAGGCATTTAGTCATTTATGTCTTTGTCCGGCCTGTATTTATTGAGTATCTACTATATTGTAGCTCTGTGCAGTCAGAAAGGAGAAGAGGGAGGGCTGTGTAAGATATGTAGACTGGTAAATTCTAATGCCTTTGTGATGTCTGGGAGGCCCAGAGCTTGTCTGAGAGCCAGGAGGGCATCTTGGAAGAGGTGACATTTGACCTAACATTGGAGATCAAAGGTGGGAATCCAAGATAAACAGAACTGGAGAGGGACAACTCTAAGTTTCCTATCAGAGAGTGGTCAGCATAGTCTACTCCTTTTCTGCTACAATGACCTCACAGGTCACTGACTCATGAGCTGAGGAGCCAGCACACCTGAGAATCTTGGGGTCCCGAGGGTTTGGGGGGAGTGTTCGGAGCATCAGGCACATGGACTTGGGTTGATCCCCTAGGAAGCTCCTGAGAGAGTCCAGTACTCTCCTTCCCTCCATTTGTGGCACTCTAGCTGGGGAACAGCGGCCAGAAACTACTTGGCGAGGCTGCTACTGTTCCTGGACCCTGCTCCTTTAGCCCAAGATCTCTGGGAGAGGGGAAGGCACAGGGAGAAAACAATGTGCACGAACTACCATCATGAACACCTGGGGGCGCTAAAGAGCAGGCACGGCTCTTCCCAGGAGTCTCCGGGAGGCAGAGGGAGGAAGGGCTAATGTGTGATGTCTGTGGTCTCAGGGGCAGTGTGGATGGAAAGGTCCTGCGCTGTCTATCACCATAGTGATGTCAAAGCAGCAACAATAAAATCCTAACTTCGATTTGCCGAGACCAAGCCATGCCAGGCTTTTCCCAGACGGGAAAGGTTGACAACTGCACTTCCTGGCAGGTGTCCTTACTGTTCCCATTTTGCAACTGAACATACTGAGGTTCAGGGAGTTCAGGAACTGAGACTTATTAAAAAGTTCAAGATTCCAGGCCTGTAACCCCACCTAGAATGTTTAAGGCCTGTCTGGGCTACAGAGAGACCTCAGTCTCTGGACCCCACCCCCAATACACATGCAGGTACACATTCACAAAAGCCAAGAACAGGACACAGTGTGTTCACTTAACGTCAAAGTTCAAAATTCTTCCATTTCCAGCTGCTTCTGTGGAAGAGTCAGTCACGGTTGGTCTGATCTGCAGGGAAAGTTTCCTTTGTGGGGTTCGCTTGCTTCTTTTCTGTCGACAATTCACCTACCTTGAATTAAAGTGAATGTGGGCTAGGGACAGGGATGAGTGGATGAAGGTGCTTGCTGATGACCTGAGTCCACACAGAAGGAGAAAACCAACTCCTGTACGTTCTTTTCTTACCTCTACACAGGTGCCGTGGCACCTCCAAATCAACCAACCAATTATCAGCCAGTTGATTGACTGACTGATGGATCCATCCATTAACCAATACAATAATTTATTTAAAAACTGCATCTAACTCGGAACCAGAGTCTTAAACTCAGTTGAAGTTTGTGAGCTGAGCACTGACAGTGTGGAGCCAGCCCCAGGTCCTCCCCTCTTCCCTATCCTACCCTGCAACCCACCAGCCTTGCGATGCCCTTTCTCTCTCTCCTCAGGCTTGTCTGAAGAGCAGATATTCCCTGCTCGGAAGCTCGGCTTTGCCCCTCCTGACTCTTGGGAAGTAAGGATGGATCGTTTCAAGTACAGATAGAGGCCATATGGCCTTTGGATGGGTCTCCGAGCCTGTTTCTCTGAACCTCGGTGTCCTCAATCTGCAAGACGGATATCTCTTTCCATTGCTGTGATAAAATACCCTGATGAAAACAATGTAAGAGGGAAAGGGTTTATCCCTTAGGATCCAGATGGTACAGGGACTACACTGCTGCGCATGCTCAGTGCTCCTGGCGTCGCAAAGCAGAACACAGAGAGAGAACAGGATGTGGGAGCAGGCTATAACACCTCAAAGCCCACCCACAGGTCCGGTAAAACCACACAGCCTAGTTGTTCCACAACCTCCCCAAATAGCTCCTTCTGCTGAGACCCATTTGTGCTGGACATTTCACATTCAAATCACAATGAAGTAACGCTGAGTTGCACAAATTTAAGTTGCCCTCCAGTTGCTTTTATGTGTCACTAAATAAGACAAAGAAAAACTGCCATTCTGCTGAGTATGGTGACGCACACCTATAGTTCCAACCTTTGAGAGGCTGAGGTAGGAGGATCACTGAGTTTGAGGTCAGCCTGGACTATATATAGTATGAGATACACATACACACACACACACACACACACACACACACGCACGCACGCACGCACGCACGCACGCACGCACGCACGCACGCACGCACGTGTAGGGTTATGGGGTTCTGCGTCAGCTCAGCCACAGGACTCGGCCACTCAAGGAGGTTGGCTGTGGAAGTTTTGACTGTGGTTACCTGAGGCCATCACCGGGTGGGTGTTGGGCCTTAGAACAGCCCTGGGACACTGCTCCAGGGGTGGGGAATTATAGTCTGAAGCATGGGACAGCCAGAGCTAGCTGGGGGTCCCCGCGTCTGGGACAAGGCCAGGGCCATCTGATTCTCGGGCTCTTGGACATCCAGGCACTGCTGGAAGTCACGGAAGAGCTGAGAATGGAGTGGGGCCCTTGGGCTGGATCTGGCCCAGGACTGAGGGGTGAAAGGGGGAGCAGGGCTCTAGTTGGTCCCACAGGGAAAGTTCTCAGCTTGTCAGCGGAGGCAGGCTTGAGCTTGGGCTTAGGTTTTGCTCGGAGTGCAGAGATATCTCGTATTAGAGACTAGATGGTAGCTCTCTAGGCGAAGACCTTCTCTATGGTTCCCCATAGAAAAGAGGCAGCCCATGGTTTCAGCACATTTATTGTCACGGCGGAAAGTGGATGAGTAAAACCATACCCCACTTCTCAGGGCGGGCCTGAGGTTAAATAGCTTTGCAGGGAGGAATGTCTGGGAAGGAAAGCTTATTGGCTAAGTCCTCCAAGCATTTAGGTACCTCGTTAAAATGGAGATCTATCTTGAGCCTAAGTGACCGAAGGTCAATCCTCTACCTGTGGAGGGGCTTGGGGCGTTGCCCTTATGTGACTGATGGCCACAAATCTATGGGAGGCTGAGGCTAGTGACAGGCCTGGTGCCTGGGAACTAGCGAAGTGCCGACTGTCCCTTCAGGTTCACCAGTGTTTCGAGCTTTAGCTCAACTGGGAACAAGGTTGCCTTTCATGCCCCACCCCCCCACTGCTGTCAATTAAACTAATCTCAACGATGAAATGCCATGTATTTTAAGGAACACACACGTTTTGGGGATATCTCATGTAATGGATGTTTGTGTGGGGAATGGTGACCTGTGGTCCCCACATAAAACTGTCAGCATAGTTTCTTGCTTGGAGCCACCCACCTCTGATTGAATGTGGGGCTCATTATGCACAATACTGTCTTGTCTAGGGTCCCTGTTGGAATTCCCTCTGCCCTCAGGGGGTCTCTCCCCAGGACTCACTCCCCTCCTGCCCCCAAGCTCTTGAGAGCAGTTTCTCCTCAGGCAAAAACTTGGACCCAAGTCCCTTCAGAAACAGAGAAAAAAAGTAACCTTGCAAGATTCTCAGGGAAGATTTGATTCCTCTCTGTTCTCGGCGAGCCTGTCAGACTCCTACCTGGTTCTTTGAAAGTTGGAACATTAGCTGGGTCAGCAGGGAGCCGAGTACACAGCAGAACTTCTGTACTGCAGTAAAACTTTTCTTTTTCCCGAGGCGTGATGGAGTTCTCTACCCATCCTCAGCTCAGTGCTTGCTTGTTCCTGGAATGGTGAGGCATTTTCGTTCGCTTGAAAGACAGACACTGCCTGAAGAGGCCAAAGGCAAACTCTGCCAAAGGCTGCCAGCTCTCTGCAGACCCAGAGCAATGATCCAGGAGGCCCTGTCACTCACAGTTGGAAACTTTAGTCATCTATCACTGGGAAGAATGGGATTCTCTGGTGAGGGCAGACATAGTGTCTGCCCCGATTGCATGCACACAGTCAGCCTCTCTATTACCTCAGCCTCACAGCCTTGGCCTGTTGCACACACAGAGTCTCTCCATTGCTTCAGGCTCATGGTTTTGGACCCTTTTGTTTCCACTTGGACAGAACTTAGGAGGAGAGAGGCAGAGCCAAGCCAAGACACTCTGCTTTTGAGGAAGGCTCTGGGTTCTGCTAGGACTTGGCCTTTCTAAGAGGCCCACAGGCTTTGCTCACACAGGCCAAAAAACTGAAGCAACCTATTCCAGACCCAGGTGACCCTCAGGGTGTATCCTGCAGGGGCTGGGTGATCTGAGCACCACACGAGGACCTTGTCTGCTACTCTAGACATGTTAACTGTATCGGATATGGACTGTTCTAGACCCACCAATGACAGTTCCCAAGTCATGCAGCATCTCGGACAGAGAAGTCTACTGAGGCTCCATTTTTATAAAATGACCATATTTTGCCTTTTGTCTACCTGTGGGCTGATCCTCCTTCTTGAGAGTCAAGAAGGAAGTGGGGTTGGCTGAAGGGAAGGGAATAAGCAGACCTCTGCAACTGGGCAGGTGCTCCACCATCTGAGTCCCCAGCAGAGGCAAAGAGAGAGCAGCAAGGACTGACGGAACCCAAACTCCAGAGGGACTGAGCTCAGACCCCAGAGAGATGACGCTATGTGAAGCTGTCACTCAAACTCAGAGCATGGTGCAGAGGCAAGCTCAGCTTCCTCGCTGTGCCAGGGTGTTGCCACATAGGTCCTGATGCTCTCCTGCCGCTCACATCCAACAGGTTGTTCAGGTAGAAAGCCTTACCTCTCTCCCAAGGATTGTCACTAACACCTACTTAGCAGAGAACCTGACCAGAATGGTCATGAAGCTAACTTGTATGTGTGTCCCACCAAACGTGAACATTCATAACATTTCATGCAAAACACGAATCTTTCTGATCAAAGGATACCGCTGCAGATGTTCTGGGTGTTGTACGACTCAGTCTGTGTGTCAAATTATTCCTTTCTAATTTATCTAAAGAGGAAAAAAAGAAAAAAAAAAACTAATTTCAGCCGGGCTTGGCTCGTACCGGTAGTCTCAGCACTCACGGTTTGAAACAGGAGGATTGTTGAGAGTCTGAGGTCAGCCTGAGCTAGCCTAAGCTACACAGTGAGTTCTGGGACGGACCAGTCTAAATCATGCTATGAAAGCTCTTTAAAAACATTAAATAACTCAAGAGGCCGAGGCAGGAATCATAAGTTTAAGGCTAACCTGGGCAAATTTACTAATCCCATAAATAAAAAAAAGTCTCAATTTAAAGACATGTCAGACTCCATAATTCTTTGGATAAAGACTTTCCTCAGAAGATTGTTATGGAAAACAAATGGAGTAGCCTACATAATTCATTATACAGGATTGGGAATGTTCCCCTTAGTTCTTCCGTGCCTAACTCCAAATGGCTTCCCTGCCGGTTTTGGGGCTGCCAGACAAGATAGTCAGTGGATCTGAAGAACTATCTTTACCCTCAATAAGCCACAGGGAAGCTTCTGGAAGCACCAGGAGACACACAAGTTCCTCCTCCTCCCTTGACTCATACCTCTCCCAGTGAGTCCAAGCTCATAGCACAAGCTCCCTCTGTGCCCATAACTAGAAAGAATGTGCTTCCTAGAAAGAATGGCCACGTCCACCGCTCTTCCCCTTCTGCGTTGGGTTGCAGTAATCCCCGTGATTATGAGTGGGAAATGCTTTCGAATCTGTCCTTGATCTGCTCAGCCGAGAAGGACACAGGAACGCAGCAGCACAAAGGTATCTGTGTGTGCCCCTTCCGGAAGTTCCCGTCAACGGTAGGCTAGTAGGAACTCCTTTACATGTGTTTTTGATGCCGAAAATGTAACATTTGACTTTCTTTTCTTGTTCCAAAGTGTTTATCCAAATAAATAAGAATTAGAAGATGTTTGTTTAAACCTGGAAACACGACCTGAGATTTTTGTTTCTCTTCCGACTTCAGCGTAAAGCTCAGCTACTTAATCCCTGCGCTTTAAAGCAGGCTGTTCATTTTATATTTATTTGATCGAGCCTTCCTATACTGTGGATCACCTCTTTCCTGGCACATTTGCAGTCAGGGAGGATGTTTTACAGTCTCACCAAGATGGGATGAAACCAGCAATGACACCATGGCTCTCTGGCTGCAGAATGGGCTCCCGTCTTTATCTGGGTCGGTGGGCGTTCTCTCGGGGAAGGGGAAGCTCTGAACGCCACTGCTGCGTTGGAGGCTTTGAGCATAAGCGTGGGTGTTCCTCACCAGCGTGGGCGTGGGTGCTCCCCACTCCACAGCACTGGGGCGGTGATTATTATAGATGCTGTTGCGTTTAGGAGACTGTTCACACCTGTATAAGACCCCAAATGGCAGAACCTGGTTCTGGTCCTTTCCCAATGTCACCTGGTACCGTGCTTCCCCCACCCCACCCCGCTCTCTCTGCAGGCCCCAGCTCGCTGGCTTGCTCTGATCTCTACTCATCTTGAGTCCTTTGCGTTCCTCCAGTCTTCCTCCGGATACACCCCTCGCTGCCTTTTCTAGAATCACTGCTATTTCTGTTGTCTTCCTCTCTTGCCTAGAGTCGGTACCATTCTTTGTGCTGTTTGCCTTTAAATTTTCTGATCCAACCACCAGATTGGGTTCTCCAAAACCCAGCCTGTGTTTGTCAGTGCTTCACTTTACGATGAATAGGCAGTGCCAGGATAACTATTCCTGAAAGGACTGGACAGAAAAGGACTTAGAAGAAAGGAAACCACGGGAGAGGAGAGAAAGAGGAATTTGTCCGAGGAAAGGATGAGCCTCTCTATGGGACATTTTGGTGTGCAGGACCAGAGTTTTCTAATTTCCAGGGGGCTATGTTCTAGTACTAAGAATGGTTAGTTATAGCAATCCAGTTAGCTAGATTAAAAATGTTGAGTACATTATTTTAAATGCACCCAAAAGACCTAAAGGAAACCATATACAAAAGGATGAAGGAAGAGCAGAACAAAGGGGGCCATTGGAATGCAGTAAAATGTGCAAAGAAATAAAAGCAAAAAACAAATATGAATACTTTAGTCGGAGAAAAAGGTGAGGAATATACACTGAGCATCTGACAACATACCTGAGTGAAAGAAAAAAAAAGAATCATCGAAATTAAAAATAGAGGGGCTGGGAGAAGGCTCAGTCAGTAAAGCGCCCACCGTGAGCCCACTCACTGTGCAAGTGGGAGTCAGAGTTCAAACTCACATCTACATTAAAACAAAGAAACCAACCAACCTGGGTACAGTGCCTTGCATCTGGAGTTCCAAAGCTGCAGAAACAAAACAGGAGGATGCTTGAAGCTCACTGGCCAGCCAGTGAGTGAACCACTCACTCACTCACTCACTCACTCACTCACAGTGGGAGCTGCAGAGTCAAGGAAAAACACATTTCAGAAAGATAAGGTCACAGGGAGGCAATCCTTGAAGACATCCTTGAAGATGTTGACTTATGACTGCTACACTCATACAAACCCATATGCACACATATGTGTGCACACAGACACGTACACATATCCCTGAAGAAGTTACTAATGGTTACACTCATGCAACCCAGATGTACGCATGTGTGCACACAGACATGTATACATATCCTTGAAGAAGGCACTAATGGTAGAATTGATATCCAATGACAATCTATCAGTGTCTATCTATGTATCTATGTATCTATGTATCTATGTATGTATGTATGTATGTATGTATGTATCTATCTATCTATCTATCTATCTATCTATCTATCTATTGATATAGATAGTTGTCTCAGACCCATAGGGCCAGCACCTCATCATTACTATGTAGGATATGTATAATGTATATGTATGTATATATGTGTTTGTATATATATGTCTATATATCACATATATGTGACATATATCACAGTGAAATGAGTGAGATTTCTTTCAATTCTTCCATAGCAATAATTACTTTAAAGAGCAAATGGTTCAAAGTATCCATTTAATAGGCAGTGCAGGACTATATGCTGTTTACAAGAAACTCATTTTAAATACAAAGAGTCAAATAGGTTGAAAGTGTGAAGTGGAAAAAATACATCTAGAAAGATTGGCTTGAGAAATGTAGGTAACTCCTAACTCCCTGCATGGCAGCCCTTAAGACAGCTGTTGTTAAAGAGATTACAACATGATC
This sequence comes from Grammomys surdaster, assembly GCF_004785775.1. Taxonomy (NCBI): domain Eukaryota; kingdom Metazoa; phylum Chordata; class Mammalia; order Rodentia; family Muridae; genus Grammomys; species Grammomys surdaster. The sequence continues at coordinate 15,598,075 of NW_021604568.1, read as the reverse complement.
CAAAAAGTCACTCTAGAAAATAATCATCATAGTCGTACACCTGGAAGCACAGACCCTCCCAATGGGAATCATGGGTGCTAGGATAGTTAGCGTTGTGCACGGACTGGAATTAAGAATCCAAAGTTAAACAACTCATCCAAGTTCAATAGTTTCAAGATTATTAGAGGAGAGAAGAATGGTCTTCTCAACAAATGGGACTGAGACAGCTAAATTTATACCCAGAAAAAGTAATAGCTGGGGCCCCTGTCTCTTAGAGTATTTAAAAAAGTAACTCAGAGGGACCAAACAACTCTATGTAAGAGCTAAAAAGATAAATCAATGGGATAAAGCATTAATATGGATTCAGTATGTCCTTAACAATTATTTAACGTTTTAAATTCTGTGTATTTGTCTAAGGGCATGTGCACACGAGAGCAGTACCATCAGAGGCCAGAAGAGGGCATCAGATCCCCGGAAGCTGGAGTTGTTGACAGAACTCAAAGAAGGCCTGTCCTCTGCCAGAGCCAGATGTGCAAGACAATGTTGAATTTGTCAACGGATGTTATTAATGAAGTGGAAAGATACAGCAGGAGACAAAATCCTGACAAATCATATACTGGATATAGGCTCAGTATCCACAATAAAAACTTCTAAAACTTAACATAAAGAATCTGATTAATAACGGGCAAAAGACTAGAACTGACATTTCTACTAGGAAGATACCTAAATGACCAAGAAATATGTGTAAGTAAAAAACTCGACTTCAAGTCATTAGAGAAAATTCCACCCACACTGCAGTGAGGTACTTTGCACCCAGTAGGATGGCCTACATGGAAGAGAAAGACATGATAACGGTAACAGCTGGCTGGAGCCAGGTATGGTGGCTGCACCTTAATACTAGCACTCTGGAAGCTGTGACTGGAGCTTAAGACCAGCCCGTAAGACAGGATACCTTATCTCGAAAAGCCCAAAATGTCGCCGAGGATGAGAAACCACTGGAAGTTTTCCGAATTGCTGTGGAAATGTAAATTGTTGCCGCCACTGTGGAAAATGACTTGGCAGTTCTCCAAGAAGTTAAAAATAGAATTTCTATAGGATCCAGCAATTCTACTTCTAGGTGTATTCTCGTGATCATTGGAAACATCTGTTCAGAAAAAAAAAACTTGTACCCAAGTGCTTATAGTGGCATTATTCATAATAGCCCCACAGTGGAAACAACCCACATGCCCATCAGCTGATAAATGGATAAGCCAGATACAGAAGATTGTACATAGATTGTTCAGCCTTAAAGAGCCCAGTAGCACTGGTGAATGCGACATCATGGCTGCACCTTGAAAATATTATGCTATGTAAAAAAGCCCAGACAAAAGGCCACATGTTGTAGGGTTCCATTTATATGCAAGGCCAAGGAAAGTCAGAGCCATAGAGACAGCAAGATGAGTCTTTGCCAGGGGCTTGGAGGAAGTAGAAAGGGAGGGCAATTGGGAATGGGCTTTCCTTTATGAAGGATGCAGATGTTTGGCATCTGACACTGGTGATGGTGTACAGTACCATGAACACACCAAGCACCCAGGAGTCAGAGGCAGTTCAAGTCCAGCCTGAGGAACATAGTGAGTTTCAGGCCACTCTGGGCTAAAGCAAAAGACCCTGTAACCCCCCAAACCCTATAAGTACAATGGTGAAAGTGAGGTGTTTACTGTCAGGTCAATTTTGTCTCCCCAACATTGCTTTTATGATGATTCAGTCTGTACAAACCCCCAGGGTTCTAGTCTCATCCTGGCTGTGTGATACAACTCTATCCAAGAGCAGTGTGGGAGGAAAGGGCTTAGTCTGCTGCACAGGTCACAGACAGCACAAGTCAAGTGGAAACTCTTGAAGCAGACATTCAAGAACACAGCTTGCTGGCTCGCTTGCTAATTCGTGCTTTCTTAGCTTTCTTATACATCCAGGACCACTCGCCTGGATTCCACTATAGCATTGCTCAGTGGACTGGGGCCTTCTTCATCAAGTAACAATCAAGACAACCCTGCCACCCCATGAGACAGACATGCTCACAGGCTGGATTGATCTTGGCAACTCCTCAATGGAGACCTCCTTCTCAGGTGACTCAGGAAGTTGATAGTTAAAGCTAATCACACCTACCATCTATTATAGTTAATATGGTAATAATGTATGAAGATACATGTAAGAGACACCCAACTAATAGTGTCTCAGCTATCAGGATGCTGCTACATACTCAGCAAGTCATCTAAAGCTATCTCCTGGTGGGTCTAAAAGAATCGTGTGGTCACCAGTGAGCACCAGTGTTGCATTGAAGATTACGTCTACATTGGAGGAAAGAGAGAGGGAAGTGGGTCACAAGCTGTAGCCTCTGTCATCAGGAAAATGAAAGGTTCCCAAGTGTCTCCAGCACTCCAATGGCTACATCCAGGGCCATACCTAACTTTAGGAAGAGTTGAGAGATAGTGTTCATCTCTAAATACTTATCGGAAGAAGTGAAAAGAGAATCGAAAGCACTTATTAGAATATATTATCACAACATCTACCAGGATGAACAGATATTCTTTGGGACAGAGAAGGAAGTTTCCCCTTGAATGCTTCCTGTGACTGATTAGTAATGTCTGTTTGGAAGAGTTTTGAGAAGGGCTCCAAGGGACAATACAATACTCAATGCCTTAGTAAACTGATGGATGCTGCTTTCAAGAGGCATATAGCATAGAACATACAGCTATATATTCATCATCCTGTCACAGGAACAATGACTAAACAAGAGACTCAAACAGGGAGTATCCACAGTAGGTGCATGTGCTAAGTGCAGAGGAATTCTCTTCTAGATAGAAGTAGTTATGCAAATCCATGATTTTCTTGCACCAAAACCAAGGGCAATGTCTCACGTGCCATTAGGAATATGCCGATTTCTCCTCTTAACACTTTGACTTCATGTTTCAACATGGCTTCCATGTTGAAGTGCTTGAGAGACATTTGTTCTATTGGTCTCCCCCCCCACACACACACACCATTCAGCCATCTCAAGGGACTTCTGGAGTTCTTTTCTTTCTGAGCATATGTCTCCATCCCTTCCCTCTGATTCACCTAAAGATTCCTCCTCTGGGGCTTTGGCTATCCTTCCCTGGATATCCAAGGAGGATACCAAGAACCCATCTCAGGGATGAGGTACAAGAAAAAAACCAGATGACTGTCATATTTTTGGCTTATTAATGTATCCTGTACCTGTGATGCTTACTGATTTTCTTTCTATAAATGGAATCCAGTAGAAGTTAGGGCTTCCTGGATGCCCTTGATAGTAGGGACCGGGTAGTGGAGAGTCTCTGTTCACTGGTGGTCCATGTTCATTCCAAGAACCTAGGAGTTTTGTTTGGGTTTGTGTGCTTGCGGTTATCACTCTGGATTAAACCATCCTTTGAGAATAAATGACAGGCATGAGGCAGCAGACAAGAGATCCATGATAGATACCTTGAGATCCCATCAGGAATCTTTCAGTTAAGAATATGGAAGATCAGCAGGGATGCCATGAAGCAGTGGCCATAGCAAACACCCAGGACACCATCAGTCACCCTGCTTGTCTTTACCCCGTAGTTAGATGCAAAACCAAATGTTTCACTTTCTTTAAAGGCTCAAGTTCAGGAGAGATTGAGTGGGGGTTGGAGGAAGCCTTTAATGTGAGCATTTGACTAACAGGGGATAGAAGATGCTTAGACAAGAAAAGATGAATCTTAAACCAGAGGAGCATACGATTAAATTAATGTGTGGGTGCTCACATACACAACGCAGCAAAGACTGTTAAAACAGGTAAAATTCAAGACAAAGGGGAGATGAGCTACAAGAATCACCTCATGACAGAGGGAAGCTAACTCACAAGCCGGGCCAACAATGTCCTCCCCGTGTGTTTCCAAGTTCCTGATGTCAGCATGAGGTTTGGAAAACCAAGTTTCATCTGCGCACATTGGCTAGATATTAGAATAAATGGGCTTTCCCCATGAATTCTCATGGGGTGGTTACTGGGTTATATTAAGGTCGATGTTGCTAATGTATCCTTCCTGTGCAAAAGGATAGATTAACACAGCACTTCACATGGCATCATCCATGTAGGCTGACTGCCCACCTGACCACAAGAGGATTTTAGTAGAGTCATCGGGAAGGGTCAAGATCCACCTACTCAGATCATCCATCAATGTGGCCACTGACACTGGAGAATATGGATGAACAAGGCCCATGCCTGATTTAAATGCTCAGTTGTGCTTTCAGCAATTGGTCAGGAGCCAGGAGCTGGAGCACATCCTTTTGGTCAAGAGCTAAGAGAGGTCAAGTAAATCAGAGGGAAGTTTCTGTTGGTAAACGCTCCTGCAGCTAAGACTGGAAACATGGATTTGATTCCTTGGACCCACAAAGCAGGGGGAAGAACTGACTCTTGCAAGTTGTCCCATGACTTTCGCACAGCTTAACCAATTACTTAATTAATTAGTTAATTAACTATTGGTAATAACGAGTAAATCAGAGGGAAGTTTCTGGAACACAAGGGCTCACAGTCTGGCCAAGGAGCAGATTGTCAGAGTCTACAACAACCCACTGGATACTGTCTGTGTTGATACCTGACTTTCCATGAGTAAAATGTGGTTTGGAATTGGATTTCCCCACAGCGCTGCTCTGAGGTGAAGATGAGATCCCTGGTGTGAAGTGAATGAGCAGCTGGCATTTGATGGGCCCTCCATCCTTGCTCCACAGATTCAAGGAACATTAAGTGTTGTTATGGCCCACACCCTCTGGAGGAAGCCAAGGAGACTCTGAGATCTGTTCTAGAAGCAAGCTCCACGCCACCCCTGCTCACAGGTGCCCAAGAGAATCTTCCAAACTCCTAAAAGAAGTAGCAACCTCGATTAATTTTCCAGAGAGGTGAGGTCAACTGCTTCCTCCCGTCCTCTCCTTCCCTGAAGGGTACCCTACTGTTTGATGGCAAGGACACCCCAAAGCCTTGTTGTTCAAACAGGACAATGATTAAATAAAAGTCAATGAGGGAAGCGTTTCCTCCAGGGACTTCTTTTTTGCTTCATCCTGGAAAAGCTCCATCATTAATTAGAGAGCAACTGAGTTCACCAAAGTCATCAATAATTTAGAGGCTTTCTTTGAAATATAGGACAAAGACAAGCAAAGCCAATCCATTGTCATAATGACAACTCCAGTGTCAATGCATCATCCAGTCATCCTCCATCACCCATATTCTCTCTGCTGTACCTGCCTTTGTCTCTCTCATACTGCAACTTTGTTACTGGGAAGTCTGAGGGGCACTAGAATGACTGAGATGTGTTAGTCAGCCATTGCTACAATGTTGCCAGGTAACAAGTGATACAGTGTTGAGATCAATCGCATACTCATTTTACTTGTAAGACTGGGGGTTCGCTGGGCAGCTGGGCTTCAAGCTGCAGATTCAGCTCAGGTATCCTTTGGATTATTTACTCTTTGGGGCATGCTAATCTCACAATGACTGTCAGAACCTTAGAGGAACAGATAGAAAGCAATGCTTCTCTTAGGGTCAGAACTGACACATTCCTGTCTCTGTTACATAGCTAGAACAAGTCTTCTAGCCAAGTCTGTTACCGAAGGTGCAAGGATGCACACTCCTTCCACAGGTTACAATGTATCTGCAGTAGCAGGAGACATCATGAAGAGATAACTTGCTAAGCTCTACAAAACCTAGCTTGGAAGCCTGGAGGCCTGGCTGTGAGGTGCTCTAAGGCTCAGGCTGAGGGAGTGGTGGGAGCAGAAGTATCCTGTCCACTTTGCCCACTGAGCCTCAGAACCACGTTTCTTTTACTAGAATTACTTACAATCAGTGCTTTGTAAGAAAATGACTCTGTAGGCTCAGGTATTTGAACATTTGACTCTAAGTTGATGCTGTTTGGGGAGTTTTAGGTGGTATAGCCTTGCTGGAAGAGGTTTGTCATGGAAGGAAGGCTTGGGATCTTATAGCCTGCCCTTCCTTCCAGTCTGTCCCGCCCCTCTCCAACTTCATGCTTGGTGGTGAGGATGTGAGATCTCGACTTCCTGCTTCAGAGGTCATGCCTGCCTCCTGTCATGTCTCCTCACTACGAAAAACTTTTATCCCTCTGGAACTGTAAACTCATAAACTCTTCTATAAGTTGCCTTGGTTATATGGTATTTTCTCACAGCAAGAAGTAATTAACATACCAGGTAGGGAGAATCTAGAGAAATGATCAATGTTTGTCCAAAAGTCTAGAAACAGATTTCTGCTGAAAGAAATTGAATTGAGAGCAAGGTAGACGTGGGAGCTTTGAAGGGTCCACTTAGCCAGCTACTGAAGGCCAAAGGCTGGGCCATCCACATCCCCTCTTGTTGTTGTTCTGAAACAGGGCTTCATGTCGCCAAAGCTGGCCTGGAACTTGCACTATAGCCAAGGATGTCCCTGGACTTGTGATCCTCCTGCCTCTACCTCTGGAAGGCTTCTATTAGAGGTGTGCACCTGTCATTATACAGTGTGGATGACTGAACCCAGGGCTTAACGCTTGCCTGCTAAACATTCTTCCAGCTGTTAATTTACATCCTAGTCCTGCCCTCTGAAACAGCCTGAGAGGAGATCTAACTAAACTGATCTAGGAATGGCTCCAACAGACTTGTGCTTCTGCTTTGTGCATCAAGAGTGGACTAGTCACTGGTTCATCTCCCTGGGACTCAGCCATGTGTGTTCATCAAGGTTAATGCCATCGGACCACAGCTCGCTAAGAGACCTCTTGTTCACCCACCATGAGAGAGTTCTTGCATCGAAGCATGGCTGAAAAAGACTGGTCTTGTCTTCTTGTACATGGAGATTCATGTGGTTGGGGTTTTAGACCACTGGGTATAAAGGAGTCCACATGATATGTCATATCCTAGTAAAGGTAACACAAGGAGTCCAGAGTGTTTGGGGGTGCTTGTGAAGGGAGGTGTCTTAGAGAAAGACCTGGAGGAAGTTTTGGTAGTTGGGAAAGAACAGAGGCAGAGTGCCAAGACAGAGCAAAAGAAGAAGAGGTCTTAGGGAAGGAATTAGCCATCCTGAGTGCAATAGAGCCCAAAGTGCAGATTACAAGATACAGAGAAGAGTCAGAAACGAGGCCGTTGACCTGACAGGGTCATGCCACATGGGGTTACGACATCTAAGAGTGTTGAATTTGGACTCTGAACTCATTGAACCAAATAAACGCGTCTGCCTCTAAACCATTTGCCCCTTGGACATGAACCCCTTTGAGTATGTGAAAAAC